>NC_056729.1:791594809-791607309 GCF_019279795.1 Protopterus annectens
AATATTTTTGTCAGTAATGAGCAGTTCAAAGAAATATATATTTTATCCATATGTGTGATGTGGGTGTCAGGGCTGTTGTGTGTATTGCTGTACTGTCTGTAGTAGTGGCTCCACTGTTAGTTTGTTAGCATACATTCGACTATAGTAGTAGTGTAGCTATTAATTTCTTTCCTGTGCTTGTTGCTTATTATCACAGGTGATCCTGATAGGGGAAGTGTAGGACTCTTACCACCTGATGACAGAGTATCGGCAGACTCTGATGATGATGGTGGACAAACAGAGGCATGGTTGGGGGTTGTAAATGTTGAATCTGGCAATGAAGTTGACATTCGGCCTTTCCCTGTAATTCTATCAGACACAGCCAATAGGCCAAGCCAACCCATTCCAGTGAGCCCTCGGATATTGCACAGGTGGAGAATGAGACAGTTGATCAGGGAGGTGTGGTTATTGTCGCTTCAGTGCCTCTTCACTCTGGACATAGACAAATTGTGTTTGAGGTACCATGCAGGAGGGTTGTTAGGGGTGATCAGTGGTGGTTTTCTGTCCATCATCCACGTGATCTAGGTGTTTCTTCCCGTGGCACTTAATATAAATTTAGGACCATCATGGAGGCACAGGCATGTTGCTATAGTTCTACCAGAGAAATGCTTAGTGTTGTAGATGTGGCATAGGGTTGACATGCATGACTGCCTCCACCATGTAGCCGATTCAATGGATCAGATGAATGACATGGTGGAACATGGAGTTTCTGTGGTGGAACATCTGCTGGGAGGTGGATGGCATCCTCATGGTCTTAGATCAGCTACATAATCTGCTGTTAGCCGACATGGCCATACCTGATCATACTCCCATAATGGCACTATTTCCACTGCTCCATCAGTGGTTGAGGTGTCCACATCAAGATGTGGCAAGCCATGGGGTTGTGGTCCTGGGCGTCCTTGTGAGGGAGGAGAGCTAATCCAGCAGACTTCAGTCATGTTCAGGCAGCATTGCATCTGACCGTGGGTGTGGATGTGCCACTGCAACTTGCGGAAGAGTGACTTCTCATGGTAGGGTATGACAATGATGAACTGCCACTTCTACAATGCACAGCTCACACCTGTCCAACATACCTAGATGTAGAGCTAGCACACAGCTTGGCTGTGTTCATGCAGACATTCATAAAGCAATTTCACCTGGAGGACCCATACAGACACGCACAGCACAGTTACATGGTTCAGCTATGAAGCTTAAAACTCATTCTGTCTTACTGGCCATTTGTTACTTTATCCAAAATGTCTTCCTGCTTCTCTTTCTTACAAACATGCACTCACTGACCTATTGTTTCAGCTTAGGCTACCTGGCCCCCCACACAACACCCTGTGCAAGTGATGATAACTGTGCCATATCCCCGTTTTCTATTTTTTGGATTCAGGGATATATAACATTTTTGTCTGATGCTCAGGGTGCATAGCTGATTTAGTTTTTAGTATATCTGGATTTGTGATGTTGTTTTGCTAATAGTACCTTTGACATATTTTGGTCTTAGAAAGTTAGACATTTAGTAGAATCAAACATTTTTTGTATCAGTATTATTTTTCTGAGGTTTCTGAAGTCTAAAACTGTATTGTGTCTCATTACTTTCTAACTTCTCTCTTTACTTATTTTCCAGTATAAAAGTATGATACTCAATTGAGTACATTCAGTGACATCAGTACATTTGAGAGGTATGAATGTATGAATCTTTGATGCCTGAAGCCTACTACTTGATAGAAGTCACATATAGTCACATAAGTCTCCGCTGTCACATGTTAAAGTCATTCCTGTACAAATCATCCACCTTTTATTTGCATTACCAAGTAACAACATGCAATGATATGCCATTCATTTGTATTATTACACAATACAATCCAGGTTCAACACTTACCTTGTAAATCCAGCAGTTGTAACAGTTTTAGTTCAGGGCTGACTCTGTGATGCTAGCAGTGCACAGCCATTACATAGGTAGGTAAAGTTTGTGAGTGTTGCCTGGCATCAGTGTTACTATATATATGTGCATAGGATGAAGGTTTTGGCCCCTTAGGTGGTGGGTGAGTGTACTATGCATTGCATCAGCCAATACAAGGGTATATTGTGCACACCTATATCTCCCTACACTCACAGCAGCTTCTGGATCTCCCTATGACTCCTCACTTGCATGTGGCTGTGGTGACCTTGCTGTTGCTGGTGGGATGTGTTCTCCTTCCCCTTGTTGATCCTGCTGAAGCTGATTTCTCAGAATGATGTTATGTAGCATGACACAGACGGTGTATATTTCAGTACATGTATGTGGATTATACTGCAGGGCTTCCCCAGATGTATCTAGGTGCCAGAAACGCAACTTCAGTAGCCCAAACACACACCCTATTATATTTCTGGTTTGGGCATGTGCCTCATTATGACATTCTTCAGCGTGTGTGTGTGTGTGTGTGTGTGTGTGTGTGTGTGTGTGTGTGTGTGTGTGTGTGTGTGTGTGTGTGTGTGTGTGTGAATTAATGATAGGAGTCATCAGCCATGATTCCAGTGCATAAACTCTATCCCCCAGTCAATGACCCTGTGGGATATCCCCCCCAGTGAACATCTGATATAGTTTGGAGATGTGCCAGATAACTGAGTAATGGTAACTGCCTGGGTTGCCACCACACACATTCAAGATGATTCCCTTGGCATTACACATGACGTGACAGTTAATAGAGTGGAAGCCATTTCTATTTATGTAGAGCCTTCCTTGTTCCCTGGATGGTGCCTTAATTTCTATATGTGTACAATCTATGGCACCCAGTACTTTAGGGTAGTGTGCTATAGGGTAGAACCCCTGCATATTTGTGGCTCTGTCCTCAGGAGTGTGGGGAAATTATATGTGATCACTGGCATGATGGAGCATAGCATTCAGGAACTGATGGAGGATCCTGGATAATGATGCTTGTGACACCCCTAGCATGTCCCCTGCTGGTCTCTGAAAGATTCCTGTAGCTAAATTTTAAGTGCTACACATACCCCTGTCTCCAATGGTATGGGTTCCCCTCGGTTTGCCCTGGGTCTGAGATGAGGACGACAAAAGTTGCAGAGTTCCTGTAGTGTGTCTGTATCCACCCTGTAGCACTCTATAATTTCCATGTCATGCAGATTGTGTTAAGTTAAACGGGATCTGAAAACTCTTCTCCTTCTTGGCTGTGGTCTATTAGCAGCAGCAGTAGCAGCATAGACTTCAGTCTGTTGCACACACACATGAATTAAAGCAACAGCAGCTCCTAACATTGTTTCTGTGTAGACTCCTTTCTGTGGCTGTATTGCAATAGGTTTTGGAATTCACAGGGAAAATCAGCACTGAGTCTACACAGTTGCTTTATAGCTTGTTGAATAGCTCCTCCATCTTGGATTGGTTGATTAGCATACAATTCAGCCACTTATGCTGTAATTAGAATGCCACTGTGTTTACCTTATTTGTATGGCTCTACACACCATGTAGAGCCACTTACTGAATTCAAAACAATGTGCTACCACATGCGTGTCACACCGCAATGCACACATGATGTAAACAGACCATGTAGGCTTTATTGAATTTTCCCACAGCACTATATCTTATGACAAGTCAAAAGTGCCCTGCTTCACTCTACAGATTTATAGCTGCAGATATTAGCATTTTGTAGTAAATTATGTCATATCACATAGCATATCCAGTAACATTTAAATAAATTTAGTTTAATGTTTTTGAACAGACTTCAACATCAGAATGTCAACAGCCTCCTGCAGCTGCAACCAAGGAAGAAACTTAATACTGCTTATTGCTATATAAAAGTATGTATATGCGTCAAATCACAGTGTGAGGGTCTGATGAAATGAGTGTGACTACTAAGTGGCTAGGTTACTAAATATGAACTGGGTAGTCATCATAAGTGCAGGAACGTCCTTTCTGAGGCACTTCAGCAAAGAATCTCCAGTACTTACAGTTATTAAAAAAATTAGTAAAATAGATTCTAGGAACATAAAGAACCACCACCAAATGAAGGTAATAAATCAAACTGGTTAAAAATGCAGGTTACACATATTAAAATCAAAACAGAGTTTATTGAAGGATTAGTAAATCACAGAGAAATGTTTGAAAGCTTTAGCTTGAAAATTAGTTTGAAAATGAAAGGTCCATAAGAACAATGTAACTTCATGGGCTGGAACTTAGATCTTAGCAGATGTTTATACTCTGAACTTACATTATGCATCAGTTAAAATCACTTAATTTCATTTCATTTAGAGCCCTACCTATCTTTGAACAGTAGTTCATCTGAGCATACCAAAGTTATATGTTTTATATGTTTTATATGGCAGGCTTACAACTTATGCAAAGTTGTACATGAAACCAGGGACATCAGGAAGCATACTCACAGTGTACACTTTAGTATAGTGCTTGTGTGTATGGGGTAGCACAAGGCAAGCATCAGGATCTAGGGGTAAAAGCTAAAGATGTGTCTTCTCCTTTAAGGAAAGCCATGTGTGCATCACATGCTCACTAATACAGAAGTAAACTTATTTTGCACTTTTGCACGCAATTTAAAATAGCCATTCCATTGAGAGAGAAGGTAAGTAAATAAATCATGTGTGTATGTGTGTGTGCATGTATGTAAGTATATAATTTACATTAGGGGTTGTGTTTGCTTTGGTATGAGAGAAAATGTGTGTGTGTGTATGTATTTATATGTAATTTGAACTAGCCATTCTGTTTGGATGAGAGATAAGTGCGTGTGTGCATAAGTGCGTGTGTGCGTGTGTGTGTGTGTGTGTGTGTATGTGTGTGTGTGTGTGTGTGTGTGTGTGTGTGTGTGTGTGTGTGTGTCTGTACTAATGATGGTGGTGATAATGGACAAAGTTAACTCTGGTCATATTGATGGGCATGCAAATGTTTCCTTTAACTGTGTCACAAGGTGCTGGTAGAATTGTTTATTCACTAACAGCTGTTTCCATACAGCAAGTATTGCTGTTTCTAAAATGTCTTGTTGACAGTCTTTAACATTCTGATCTTAAAATACAATATACAAGACCAAAATTAGTGCAGTTCTTTTGGTTCAACTGTTCGGTCAATAACCTTTTTATTGAAAATGACCCATGGACTGGATGGACTCATCAGTGAGCCAACTTGTCGATGTCAACCTCATTCACATTGTTTATAACCCACACATGAGTAAGTCCCAAAGCAGTTGCACCTCCTCAAACTTTTCAAGGTAAAAGTGTGTGCTGAAGAAGTGCTCCCTTACATTAGGCAGACATAATAAAAGGATAGAAAAAAATGAGAGCCCCCTACACGTTCCACTCCTCCTCTTCTTCATCCCCTAAAATCAAAAAATGCAACACTAGCATGCCATCATCCATCTCTCAACTGACTCATGCCTCCACAGATTTTTAATGGCAGAAATGTCAGAGAAAGCCTATGCTGACCGCCTTAAAAAACTCCAGCTATACTCTGTCGCATATCGTCTACTCCGGGGCAATCTCTGCTTAACATACAAGGCCATGTCAATCCCAGAGCTGTTGAACATGCTACACTTAAAGAAATCCCAATCTCTCACAGCCACATGCTCCAGGCAACTAAACTTTGTCATCACAATCAACAAAACATGCTGGCGGGATAGGTTCCTGACCCAGAGACTCCCCAGACTCTGGAATAGACTGCCATACATGTCAAGCAGAGTGCCTCTTTGGCCCTCTTCAAAAGGAACCTTGATGATTGGATGGGAGAAAGGAAATTCACCATGGGGATCACATCAGTCGCCCAGCTAGACAGGGGTCCAGGGAAGTAAATAGTGTGGAAGAAACAGCCAGGGAATTGTTATGGCTAGGCTTGTATAGGCCCTAGGGCCGATAGCCTAGTACCAACCTATTAATCTATGAACCTATAAGGAACTGATTTCTATACTCCAACAACAGCAGAGTCTTGATGAACCTCTCTCCAGTGATGTATATAAAGTCTATCATCAGCAGGTAGATGACAGTTGCAACTTAGGAGGAGACAGGGACTGGCAGTCTATATTCTCACCATAAGGGAGTTGATCCTGCAGTTGATCAGCCTGTCTGTCTGTCTGTCTGCCTCTATCTCTCTAGGTTTATATGTGTGTGTCTGTGTGTGTGTGTGTGTGTGTGTGTGTGTGTGTGTGTGTGTGTGTGTGTGTGTGTGTGTGTGTCTAATTTAAAATAGCCATTCGTTGCTGCATGAAAGAGAAGGTGTGTGTGTGTGTGTGTGTGTGTGTGTGTGTGTGTGTGTGTGTGTGTGTGTGTGTGTGTTGCTATGTGACAGAGAAGGTGTGTGTATGGAATGTAAATTAGCCATTTGTTGATGTATGAAGTAGAGGGTGAGTGTGTTGCTATGTGTGAGAAGGTAGGGAGGTGTGTATGTGTTTAATATAAGTATCAACTGTCCAGATTTAGCCTCCTAGTTTTGGTCTGTTTCACATAAAATTTATGGTTTTCTGTCACATCACAGTGAACTTAAGTCTCTCAGCAATGGCATATGTATTCATATCCTACAGAAAATACATTCTAGCACAAATCCTGTTATTCTAGCAACTTTCTAAGTTAAAATATTTAAAATCTATCCCTGTCATACCTCTCAACCCTCTAGATTTTCGCAGAATATCCAGATTTTACCTCATATTTTTGTTCCAATTCTCCTAAAATTGGTGGCTTTGCAAATTACTGGCTAACCATTAAGGACTGAACTGAAAAAATAATGGCAGACATTTGAGTTTCAAACTCCATATCCTTCAGAAAATTCATGCTAATGCAAAATCTGTAATGATATCAACTTTCTAAGTCTGTAAGGGCAATATTTATAAAGGTTTCCTATTTTTTGGGCCTTTGTTCTCCCATTAGTTGCTACTGGCTTTGTCCAGATTTCTTGCTTGAAGTGGTTGAGAGGCATGATCCATATTTTGGGCCATTGTATCTCCATTATTTCAGGCTAAGAGATTGAGACTTAAGAATACCTCTCAACTGTCCAGAGTTTTGTTGAATGTCCTGAATTTTGCCTCACATTTTTGGCCTGTTCCTCAATATTTTTTGTTTCTGGCGAATCGCTGAGGATTGAAATAACTGTCATACATTTGAGTTTCAGGCTTCATTTCCTTTAGAAAATGCATGCTAAGACAAATGCCATTAGTCTAGCAACTTTCTAAGTCTGTAAGAGCAATACTTAAAATCTGTCCCTATTGTGGGGGTCTTTGCCCCCCCCCCCCATTATTTCAGCCTTTGTCCAGATTTCTTATGCTAAGAGGTGAGAGGTATGGAGGTATGGTGTATAATGCTCTAGATAAGGGGGAGGGCAGGTTATTCAGTTAACTTGATCAGGCTTGACCCTGTAACTTGGTTACAAGGACAAGAGTCTGAATCCTCTATACCAACTACCAGACTGATGATGGAATTTTGAGTTTGAGTTTCAGTACATTTTCAGGGAATTGAGTTTTGGTGCATTTTTAAGGGACTGAGTTTCATTTCATTTTCATGGAATTGTGAGTTTCAAGGAAAGACACATTTACTGCTGCTCATGCCAAGTTTATTTTCAGTGTGCAACTGTTTTGTTTATTAAATGGCAGTCACTGTTTGTGTTGTAGAATTTGAAAACAGCATTAGTAGCATAATTGCCTTTGGTGCAGAAGGCTGTGGATTCTACTCCCACACCATGTAGATGGAGTGCTGATATTGCAGCACCCATATGATTGATGATTATCTGGTGCATTTGAAGGGGGATAGGAGTTCTACACTCCTGACTGTGTCCTCCTTTGTATGAGATGGCTAGTAACTATAAACTTTTCACTTTGTCAGTCATTCCCTATTGCGTATTACCACCTTACCAATTTTATTTTAATGTTACATAGGCAAATAATTCTTAAAGGGCAGCATGCACTGAATTTGTAGATGAAACACTCAAATGTAAAATTGTTTGTCAGTAGCAACCTCTTTATTAGTTACAGATCTCTTTAATGCTGAATTATTGGGATGATTTTTACTTCTATAGAGATTGTGCTTATTGAGTAATATTGGTGAATTGTAATGACAGAAGCTTGAGTGGCATTTTATGGTTAGAATTTTCTGAAATGCTTAGTTTCATCATTATCAGTTCATATATTTTGTTTCATTGCTTACTAGAAGAATGTTCATAACTACAAATTTAAAATGGGTTCCTATCAGATCATTGAAACTTCAGCAGTTCAAACACTATATGTTTGAACTGTGAAGTTTGAAAACTGATTATCGCAAAGCCGCAGAACACCAAATTCTTTCTCAGGGAAAGAATTCCATTGGCTGTTTCTGCGGCATTGCTATTTTCAGCACTGTGGTGGAAAGTTACAGGTTGGGTTCAGGTAAGTGTGCAATTGTGTGGACATTAGGCTTAGGGCGTGGGTTAGGTGAGTTAGGGTTAGGGCGCAGGTGAGGTGGGTGTGCGATAGTGGCAGACTTCAGGGTTAGGTCGGGGTAGGTGAGTTAGTGTTAGGGCACCGGTCAGGTGAGTGTGCGATAGTGACGGACCTTAGGGTTAGGGTTTGGGTTAAGGTAAGTGGACATATAGTAGTGTATGTACAGTTTAGTGTAGGGTTAGATGTAGGATTTTAAGTGCATGTGTGTGGATTGCTGTTTTTTTGGTGTGCTTGTGTTGCGTGTGTGTGTTTTTTGGAACAGTGATTTTTTTCCCTGGGAAAAAAATTGCTGTTCTAAGCCTTCGATGGTTTTGCACTTTGAGGTTAGAAGTTCGAACATATGGTGTTCGAACTTCTGCCATTTCTTCAAAGTGATATAGACCCATTTAAAACACCATTCTAGCAAATGGTGCTGTATTATACAAGGAATATATTTTAATATATCAGGAAGTTGAATCAAAGAACACATGTGCATGGCCCTATAAATGTGTCCAAGGAGCCTATGGTTTGAAAACAGTTCAAAGGTAAACTTAATCCCCCACTAGCCAGATGCATTTTCTTTTAATGTGGGTTTTCATGCTGTTTCTAACAATGTGAGTTCCAAGGGCAGAGAAGTTTACTGCTCATGCTAAGTCTGTTTTCATTGTGAGACTGTATTGTTTGCTTAGCAAATGGCTATCAGTGTTTGTGCCATTTTGTTTCGATTTCTGTAATCATTGTAGAAGTAAATAAGAAAACAGGTTCCTTTGTGTCTTTAAGTAAAATAAAACTCACTGGATACACACGGCATGTAACTCTTTATTTAGAAAAAATGTGAGCGCTTTCGCAGAGTCCTCTCTGCTTCATCAGACAAATTATAGCAGTTAAAACTTCATTTAAATAGTGATGCATCATGGTGTCAACCAATCAATTCCATGTTAAAATCAATACACCAAATAATAATACTTAAGGTATAAAATATATATATATATATATATATATATATATATATATATATATATATATATATATATATATATATATATATATATATAAACACATATAAAAACATATAGAGGCTATATAGAATGTGGGGCACATTTCTAAAATTTCCTAGTTACAATATTAAAAGCTCTATAAAAAAGCATAAAAATATTAAATAACTAGAGCATCAGTGCTTCAAGGCTCTGTTTCTAAGAAATGGTTTCAAAGAAACCTTGGAGTTTAGGCCAGGTGGACTGTCTGCTTGGAACTTAATAATCCATTCTTGTTCCAAAGCTTCAGTATTGTTAGTAATATTTCCACCTCTTTTATTTCTATGGACAATATGGAGAACCAGGAACTTAAAAGTGTGCGTGTTCCCTTCTTGCATCACATACATTGCTTTCTTTTTGGTTTCTGATATCTCTCATGTGTTCTACAATTCTGTCCTTCAATAATCAATTTGTTTTACCTATATAATAGGCAGGACACTTCGTGCAGAAGGTAAAGTATACTATATTTGCAGTGTGACAGTCAGCATAAAAGTGTGTATCAATGAAGAAACCTCTGATAGGGTGTTTATACTGCCCCCACCAAAGATGAATGGGCATGCTGTGCATCTCCTGCAGGCAAACTGTTGTAACTAGAACATTTTAGAAATGTACCCCACATTCTATACAGCCTCTATGTGTTTTTTATATGTGTTTTTATATATATTGATATATATTTGTATATTTTTATACCTTAAGTATTATTATTTGGTGTATTGATTTTAACATGGAATTGATTGGTTGACACCATGATGCATCACTATTTAATTGAAGTTTTAACTGCTATAATTTGTCTGATGAAGCGGAGAGGACTTTGTGAAAGCGCTCACATTTAGTTACGTGCTGTGTGTATCCAGAGAGTTTTATTTTACTTATTGCTTCTTCTTTATTATCACTGGTTACTTCATCCAGAGTCGAGGATTTTATTTCTGTCCTTTGTGTCTTTATTTAAAATATCCGTGATAATTCTTTCCATAGCTTTACATACAAGACTAGTCAGACTTATGGTCTGTAGTTATCCAGGTCAGTAGAAGGCCAAACCTTGTGCTGAGGATTAACTGTTGTAGTTGACCATTCACTAAGCATGAAACCAGTTAGGAGGCTAATGCTGAATGGTGATTTTAGAGTGTTTGACAGCTCATATTTCATGCTATCCAAGAGGTATCCCAGGATATTATCAGGGCCCATTGAGGTAGTATTCTCTGCTTTGATGAGTGCATTGAAGACTTGTTTGCTAGTGATAGCCAGAAGAGTTATGGTTGGGGGTGTCTCCTGATAGGTACTGAGGGGAAGAAGGGGTGAAACTGGGATTAAATTTATCAGCCAGCAGGTTTGCTATAATCTCTGATTCCTTTTAGGTGGTTCCAGTTACAATTTGTTCAGCACACTGTTGTGGACAAAGCAGATGAAAGTCTTCATCCTTGTGGAAACAATTATGTGCCTGGAGCTGAATTATATACCTTTAGATATAAGCTGTACAATGGTGAATATGTAGTGATCAAGGGACAGTTCATTCTTGACATAGGTTCCCATATGAGACTAGTTAAGCTTATGTGTATATAATTGCCTGGGCCCATTGAAGTCCCACCTTCATGCAAGGAAATGTCTGTAGCAGTCTTTCATTCATCCAGCACGAAACCTATTTTGAGACTGGTATTGAATAGCCTTTGTAGGGGGTTTGATATATCAGGTTCAGACTAACCAGCAAGCAGCCTACTATGTTATCCAGTCCCAATAGACATTATGTTCTTGGCCTTAGGTAGTAACTTCAGAAATTGTTGAGAGATTTGAGGGGGTTATAGATGCAGGTATTTGATGTGAGGAATATTGCAAGATTGGGGGGGGGGGTGAAGTTCAATCTGAATTAGTTGGCCAGTGGATTGACTATATCCTCTGGTCCAAATATGTAATAAAATTTATTAGCTCACTGTAGTGCCAGTCATTGTTTGAGATTTCTCACACAGTTAAAAAATACTTTGTGCTTATCTTTCACCTTGGTTTATACTTTTACCTCATATTAGACTTTGGTTGATTTAATCACAGTTCTGAGTTCCTTGTTTAGTTTAGCAAGAATGTTTTTAAGAGTTACATTTTTTTATCATGCAATGAGTACTTTTTTATTTTATTATGCTGCCCACAAGCCTTTATTTTTGAATTTAGTGTTATGTTTATTTATGAGGGGGAAGATGTATCTATGCAACTATTTAAATATGCATAAAGCTTGGCAGTAAATTATTCTGTACAGTGGAAGTTTGAAACAGGTTTAGTAGAGGGACCCAATCCCAAACTAATGCCCTGTACCCATCATAGTCAGAAACCAGAACTACTCAGATATGTGAACATGAGATCACTTACACTAGGTCACAAGGGGGTGACAATGGTGTGGTAATTGTTTCTTTAACATTTTTCACAATCAAACCTGAGTGTCTTCATTTGTTCTTTCAGCATGTAACAGCATAGAGCTATACATAAATTTACTCTGTTTTCATTTTGTGGGTGGAAAGCGAGGCAGCCTGGATTTGTAGATATGCTTTTTGTCTTTAGAAGCTGTTGTCTTCTCAGCATATTGGGTGGTATCATGTCAGCTTTGAGCATTATTCTTTGGGCAAAACGTATTTCTGCCTTGAATTTCTTTTAATTTCTTTCCAAAAAAATGTTTAGACTATCACTGGATCATAAGACTGGAAAAAAATCCAAAAAAGCACCTTAGAGCATGTTCAGTTATTGGCTCTGGGGCCTAGGGTAATTTTCTTGTTTTAACCAATTTTCTTTCAGCAAAGGCTTGAGATTCACATGTAGGGTAGCAAGGGTGTAACTTTCAACAGCTTTAGCTTCTTCTTGATTGACTCCCATGGGCACACATCTTCATTTATTGTCAGTGGCAGTATGACTGAGCCCAGCTAAAATGCATTTGTTGTATGGAATGTAAGGTTTACTATTCCAAAAGGCTTAGTAAGAGTGTGGGCTGTAGGAGTGAGCAGCTATTGCTGAGTGACCCCATGCAGGTGGAAGGGAGGTAGTTGTGGCTCATAGCTTGGGTGTTACCTAGGGAGAGGTCTATGTACTTACAGGC
>NC_056729.1:791972309-792084809 GCF_019279795.1 Protopterus annectens
GCATTCCTAAAATAGATAAAAGGAGGGAGAGACCACATTTAAGGCTGATTGTGGCTGATAAGGGCTGGGCGACAAGAGCTCTTATCAATATTTGTTGAACAGGAACTTAAACCTTGTTTGGCACGAGCACCAGCAGTATTGAAAAATACAGAAGAATTTCTACGGACTTTTGGTGAAAGTGCCTGCTGTTTGAACTTTCAAGAAAAGAATTTTATTTTGGTGACCTTAGACATTAATACATTATTCACTGTCATACCGAATACCTATGGTGTTGAGTGTTTTAAGAATTTTCTTAATAGTTTTAGTAACTTATCACATCAGCACAGTGAATTGATTTGTACTTTGATAGAGATGATTTTGAAATATGTTTTTGTTTTGATGGCATTTTCTATTTGCAGTTGCAGGGTGTTACCATGGGCACACCCTGCACTAATAGTTATGCCAATTTGGTTTTAGCCAACTGGGAATCGCAGGTTGTTTTTTCTGATCATACATATAGGCAAAATCATTTACTCTAGGCATTTTGTTGATGATATTTTTATTTTATGGGAGGGTACGAACTCTTTGTTGTCTGACTTTGTTGACTATTTGGAGCATAGTAGTTCCTGTTTCAGATTTACTATGCAATGGTCCAGGGAGAGAATTTATTTTTTAGATTCAACTTTAGTCATCAATTCTGATGAAAGTATTGACTCATGGCTACACAGAAAGGAATGTAGGAAACATAACCTGTTGGCTAGGAGTAGTATGCATCCTACTAGGATATTCGGCAACATCATGAAGGGACAGTTCTTATGTATGTCCAGATTGCATACATGTGACAGTGACTTCCTACAGGCTACAAGCCATTTAGCAGATGAGTTGACAGGCAGGGGATATCATGAAGCTGATGTAGCTCTGAAACTAGAAGAGGTCCATGACCTTTGACAAACTGCAGGTAGACCTTTCCTATATAAGAGATCAGCGTACCCCGTTATAATGTCAACAATAGACCTAGGTGTGTTTTTTCTCTGAAATATAGTTGTAATATTAACTCTATCTGCGAAGTTGTTAAATGTAATTGGTCAAGTTCTACGTTCAGATGACACCATTCGGAGGATAATTGGTGTGGTCTCTAGCTTTATTTTTAGGAACAATCTGACATTAAAAAGCAAGCTCTGTTATAGACCTTTTAGGAAATCTAGTAAGGTTTCAACAAAATGTGGTACTTTTCCCTGTAGATTGTGCAAGGCATGTGATTTTATGTCATGCAGTAATACTTTTGTTCACCCATCTACATCTAGGCTATATAAGTTTAAGATGCATGCTGACTGTAAGTCAGTTAATTTAGTTTGCTTGGCAACCTGCATGGACTGTATTTCGTTATGTGTAGGTAAGACTAACCAGAGGTTGAAAGACCTAGTGTTGCAGCACCTGGGTGATATTAGAAGAATGAGTTGTTTGAATGCTTTGTATAAACACATTAGAGAAATGTGGGTCATTATTTTAAGTTTACTGTTATTGGCATTGTTAGTCTGCTGGGGGGGGGGGGTATCATCAACAAAACAGAGTTATTAGAAATGCAATGGATAGAAACACTCCAGGCTCATATGTTACCTGGTTTAAACTATACTATACCTTTAAAACCTGCTTTGAAATCTAGACCATTGCATCATTAATTGTTTGAATTTTTTGATTGGCTGTCCTATTTTTAACTAGATTGTTCTGTTTTTTGTCTGCTAGGATCTGATGAAACATGATATGTGAAAGAAAGCGCTTATCCTTTTACAATTCTATTTTATTAAATAGAGTTTTTTACAAAGCCTCTTTGTTTTTATGCCCTTTGCCCTGGTTGCAACACTGTGTTTTATTTGCTGTTTATTCTTTATTTTTTTAAACACAGTTTGGCTGTTAGTCGTTGGTTTTAGTATTTTTTTCTGTGACCTTGTAATTACAACAGTCTTATACAGACATTCATAGACATATTTTTATGTAGCACAGTGTGAGAAACAGTGGTTGACAACAGTACTATTTTGATATCAGTTCTTGGTGAATGCTACATGTCAGGCCATACAATACCAGAGTAAACACAACCAGTCCATGATTTAAAATGTTATTGCCAGGCAATTACAGTTTTCTTATCTGAAAGACTTGTGGGGGGGGGGTGTTTGTTAAGACTACCTTACTGTTTCTACACATATTCCCAGATTCCTAGTTAAAATTAAGCACATACCTCTCAATCTCTTAATGCACAAACTCTGGACAAAGCTTGACAACATGGGGGTACAAATAGAGACATATTTTGAATATTGTTCTTATAAACTTAGAGAGTTGCTAGAGTAACAGGATTTGTTTTAATATATATTTTCTGAAGGATTAGAAGTCTGAAACTCAAATGTATGTCATTATTTAGTGACTACAATTCTGAGATCATCCCAGTGATTTGCCAGGGAGAAAGAGGAATAGACCAAAAATATAATCCAATTATCTGGACAGTCTGTGAAATTCTGTACAGTTGAGAGGTATAATTATGCATACCAGCTTACTACCACTTCCAGGATTCAAACCATGGCTGTGTGTGCTAAAAATACAACAGTTTGTGTTTCATCAGCATGAGCTATTTAGAAACTGATGTCTGTTTATTTCAGTGTTTTCTTTCTAAGTCTCTCTTGGTTGTATAATCTGACCTTGTACTTACAACTGTCTTATACAGACACTCCTAGACATATTTTTTATGTAGCACAGTGTGGGTAACAGTGGTTAACACAACATTACTATTCAGAGAATGCAACACTAAATGCCATACAATACTAGAGTAAACAGACCCAGTCCAGGATTTAGAACTTTATTGCCAGGCAGTTACGATTTTCTTTAAATATCACCTATATGGGACTATTACTGTCATATTGTCTGATTTATTTAGTACAACCCATGCACAGTTTTTATACTGCCAGGTGACTTTCTACTACTTTATATTTATTTGGTATGACTACTACATGCAGGATTGTTACTCATCAGCCTCATGATGCAGCCTTTGCAACCTACTGCATGGGCTTCCTGATTCACAGCCCACTCAGCTGCAGCTGTAAAGGGAATAGAGAAATATTTAGGCATACCTATTCATCACCTGCACAGGCTGGACTTTGGCAAACAGTTATTGACATGAATACTTACACACTGCTGGGACATCACCCCTCTGCCTTGCTTGTTGAACCCACTCATCCAAGAGCTCCCTCTTCCTCCGCTTCAAGTCGGCATAGTGGTACCAGACCTGCTCACCAGTCTGAGGGATACCAGTGGCACTGGTGAGATCACGGGTAAGATGGTCTCAGGCTTCCGCTTTATATTGGGAGCCCTGGTACTGGCCCTGCAGCAGTCTCTCGTCATGTTTTTTTACCAGGAGTCCTACCATGACCTTGGACTCCTGTATGCCCCAGCGCTGTGCCCAGAAGCGCATGCCCTCCCCAGCACCTGCCATACTGCCTACAGTGGGAAGCTGCAATCAGTTATGAGCTGTATTCCTTCCTGTGGGGTTTAAACATGGCCAATTTCCCACCATTTGCCGTGATTGGATGGTTTTGAATATGCTGAGCTAAGCTACGGGCAAACCTGTTTAGTTAAGGTTGGCAGTGCTTAAAGGGACAAGTTCAACACTGCTTACCAATGGGTAAATCCACTTACCTGGGCTACTCATTGCTTAGCAGTCATATTTATGCAATGCTTACATCTGGTAAGCTGAGCTGTGCAATTCTTAGCATTGCTTATTTTTTTATTTTATAGACTATCTGCTGTATGGGATTGATTCATTATTCATTATATATTATAACTTAGTTTACTGTCCCTGACATTCTCCAATGTGCTTTTATTACATTTATTCATCTGTGACTATACTGTATGGGGCACTTGTGTTTATATGTGGGTTTCACAACTTTATTAAACTAACACTTCACATCTGGACCTACTACAGTACTCTGGTTAACAAATATATGTTATTTAGTAGCTAATTACAAAAACAAATGTTTATGTACTGCTTTCACATATAAAATGCAAATTGGTTAAAGTGGGCGATCGAACTGAGAATGACTGCTTACAAAGTGCACGCTCTAACCTCTACACTATTGCAGTATTGCTGATGTTTGATGTCTCTTGCTATTTAACTTCTTGGGCTGTTTAAGCTGGACTAAGAGTAGCTAAGCAACAGGCACACCCATGCAGCTATGCTTAAACTTTATTGCATGTATAAAAAAAATGTATTTGTTGTGTTTTTTTATTTGTACCCTTCAGAATATCCATCCTAATGCTGAACCTGTTATTCTATCAACTTTCTGCTTTGTGGGATGATTGTCCCTTATGGCTTTGTCCACATTCTTTTGTGGTACAATTGCCCCTTATGGCTTTGTCCACATTCCTTACTCTGACAGGTTGGGAGGTGTGCACTATGTGCTTATGCTACATCTGTTATTCTATCAACTTTTGCCTTGTTAGGGACGATTGTCCCTTATGGCTTTGACCAGATTTCTTACCCTGACGGGTTGGGGGTGTTACGAGTGTTCTTGCTCATTTTAAATTGCCGAATGGCAATTCTGGTGTGCAGGGGGTGTGTATTGTGAGATCACTACTCTCAGACACACCCCCTGCACTCATACACAGAACACTGCCCGTGTAACAGCACAGCAGCGCGCCTTCATTAATATGCATGGTGCGCTGCTTTGCTGCACGGGAATGGTCCCTTCCATGCAGGAATAAGATATTCCTGCACAGAAGTTTGCTGAATCCTGGGGATAGAGTGGTCACTCTGTTTATGTGAATAACAACTCTTAACAGTTAATTTTCTTTAACTTAATATGTTGGCTATGATCCAAAAACAGGTGGGTCATCTCCAGCCCTTCAATTAGGTGGATATTAGAACTACATTCAGTAAATCTCAGCATGTAGTCTGAGGAATAGTCATTCAGTACTTCTCTATTGTGTATCTTTTAATGTACACCTGATTAGAAGATGCACCTGCCATGATTATTCACATACCCACAGTAATTTGGTACAGTGATCCACAAAAGCTGCTTTACTCAGCTATGTCATCCTCATAATATCTGGTGGTACGAACACTAGCTAGAACTCTATACTTTTCACGTGCACCATTGATAACCAGTCAAGAATTCACAACGTGCATTGCAGTGATTTTCACTTTAATTCATCCGGCACATGTAGCCCACTCTTCCTTTGGTCATTGCATGCTGCAACACAATCCCTAAATTAAAAAAATACTATTGCTCTATAACGCAATTCATTTTTTTTCTGCTATAAGAATTTGAGCTGATTTTGTGACCTTTTGCTATAGTTATCACATAATTCCCTCCTTGATTTTAATATACTGGATCTACTTTTGCAATCTCCATACATAAACTCCAGTGATATATCAAATGCTTTGTCTTGCTTCCCCACATATTACATCTGCTGGGTCTTTTAAGGTATGATTTTGCATCAGCACACTGTTGGTCAATTGATTCCCAAAATATAAATACTTATTTGTATCTGAAATGGAATAACCCAGATAACAAAGTGTAGATAAGATAAAATAAGTAAGATAATATTAAATTGAATAAAATAAAGTCATAACATCATTTTTGTAAATACAGCTTTGCATTTTTATTGTTTTACAGTGATGTTTTTTCCAGATCATTGTAACACAACAGAATAGGTGTGCCTGCATAGGTAAATGCCAGTCATTCTGCTCTTATGGTACAATTACTGCTATTACTGATGTCACGATTAATATTTAGTATTTAACAATAATAAACTTAAACAGGCAGTGTTGGTCTCTTACAGATGTTCCACATATGTGACTCAATGTTTTTGAGGCTATGGCAAATCACAAATATAACACTTTCCTTGCTGTACGATATTATAGATTAATTTTTGTTCTTTGGTAATTAAATAATAGTAATTATTCTGCAAAATACTTTATCCAGATAAGTTATAGTAATTGTTTCACGAAGCCTTTCTTGCATTCTGATTCAGCTAATCATTCATCTTGCATACTTCTGTAGTTGTCGTATATTGGTATGCCTTGAAGCTATAAGGGAAGCATGTTTATCTCCATTTCAAAGCAATAGCTGTAGTTTGAAGATAAAGATGCCTATTTTAAAATAGTGGAAAAATACTTGGCAGCACCCATATTAGCATAGTCATCTTAAATAGCAATGTTGTATGTACAACAAACACACTCTTTGACATCCTTCCCCTTGATAAGGTGCCGTTTTCACCTGAATGGAGTATTATTTTAATTTCTGATATACGGAGATTATGTTGAAAAGCATTTACAGGATAACAGAGATTATAGGTAATACCAAGTCCTTTAGCCAGTATTTTTTGAAATACATAAAAAGTATTATGATTTTAAACTGCAAGGGTAAGTCTTAACCTACTGTAGCTTCTTTACTTAATCTTTGCATTTTATCATTATAAGAGATAATCCTCACGTTAAACACAACTATTAAAAAGTAGCAAGTGGTGTACCCAAACTCCAACATGAAGACCCCCAGTGGAAAACAATGATAGAGACATATTGTCTGTTCCTGAAATAAGGTACTCTGTTGTCTTACTTTCTTTTCTTTTATACTGTTATTTTTTTATCTGAACAAAAGGAAAAAATTCAGATCTTCATTCTTATAGTGGTTTAAGGCAAATCATTAGTAAACAAATGAATAAAACACAAAACCAAAAACTATATACAATAAAACATTCAAAACTTACTTTTATAACTAGAAAGTACAATAAGTAAATAAATAAATAAATAAATACTATATAAAATTTGAAGTACAAAACCAAACTTCACCTAGTAAAAATCTTGAAAGTCAAATATGAAGATATTTAACTGGTATTAAGTGCTAGCAATATTATTTAGTTTTTGCCTTTTTATTTTACTTTGTAGTAAAGTACTTCACTTTTCTGCTTCTACTTGCACCAATGCAATTGTTTTTCTTTTTTTTCCCTGGTAGCATGTACTAGCAGTGTTATTTGATTTTCTACATTTTTGTTTTACTTTGTACTGGAGTAGCATGTAAGGGGGAATGACAAGGATGTCTGGTTATCAGAGGCTAACACAATATTGAGCTTACCCTTCTACAAAAGATTTAAACAGCTCACTGTAAGCTCTCATAAGCCAAGTGGTTGCATGCTCTTTTGTGACATGAAGACACAAAGCCACTCATAATACACATTTGAGTATGTTAGCACATTTGCTTGGGAAGTGAGGGATGTGGAAGGAAGTACTACAGGTATAATTATTTAGAACTTGGTTCTAAATTGATATAAGAAAAATTATTAACTAACTATTGAAGTTCATTAACTGCTCCTTCAATTTCATGTAAGGTTTTGTTTTAATTATTTAAAATTTTATTAAACTATTTCTGTGATTATCTAAAGTAATGTGAATTTTTATTTATTATTATAGAAACAACTTAATTACTTGTGATTGCTAACATATTAATAACTATATTTTTAAAAGTTAGGTATTTAGATTTGTTTAACTGGGTTAATTTGTTTGCCAGCTATATAAAATGTACTCACTTTATGAATATGCATTATAAGATTCACTGTCACAAAAATGTTTAAACTCTTGAGAACATATTAAATTACTTTCAAATACAGCAGAAAAACATAGAATATATATATATATATATATATATATATATATATATATATATATATATCTGAATATTGCTGTCAATTGTAAGCACTATGGATTATAAGTAAAATCAAATGAAATAACACTGATGATACTTGTTGCTTCAATATGAAACGTGTTATTTGCAATTGGTGAGTGTGATAAAGAATTAATTTCTGGAAATTATTTTAATAAATGCTTGCAATATGAGCAAATTCTTATATTAGAGCCTGCAGTGGATGTAAATAAAAAAGACTGATTTTGATAGGAACCATAGAAGGAAGTCTGTTGCACAAATGTCAACACTATCAGGTAGTGCCTATCAGTTACTGAGAGATTTGTAAAGATCAAATAATTATATTACTCCACGTAAATGTTTAGTGCATAATGCTTGGATTAATGTAGTACATATTTATTATTTCATTCTTTATTTATTGACATGCATTTACTGGGAAAGTTTGACTGGGCAATAACCAATGAGTGGAGGCATGGTAAGAAAATCTCCAAAATATTACATGGAAGCAAAATAGTAGACTATAAGAAATATAAACATTAGGTGGATTGTAAATTTTGCAAGAACAATATAAAATAACTGAGTTGCAAAGGTTGTCATTTTTACAAGTATAACACAACATAACACAACACAACACAATACAATGCAGTACAATACAATACAATACAGAGTGACCAAATAAATAGATTGCCAAGTGAGTGCAAAAATCTTAACTTGTTTAAAATTCCAGAGGGGAAAAGACAAAGGTGGAAACAAATGTGAGATACGTTTGCAAAATACATAAATTCAAAAGCAGTAAAGAAAGACTGTGGTTAGTAGAGAAAATGATTGTCAACAAGATGAGAAAGAGTGTCAAAGATGAGAGAGAGAGTGAAGAGTGGTTAATAAAAAGGCGAGAAATTATGTGTTTAAAGTAAAAAGAGAAAGACATATGTACAAATTAGAAATGAGTAGATGAAGGATGTCTGCTTTGGTAATATAGCAAGTGAGTAAGATTTTCAGTAGTGAAACAAGAGATGGTAGCAAGGTGAGGAGATGGTTAGTAGATCAGAGAAATGAAAAATGACTGTTGCTGGAGGAAGTGAAAGGAGGGAATGGCTGCAAGAACGTGGGTGAGAGATAAAACAGTGGTTAGAAGATAAAGGTAGGGTGAAAGAAAAAATCGATACCCATGAATGACATGTGCAGTTGTTTCCATTACACTATGTAGAGATGTAATGGCACACAGATTGCATTTTTAACATATTTTGGCAATGTTAAGTACATAGTTAATAGTGCTAGTGAATAATATTTTGTCTTGTCCATTATGATAGTGTCAGACATCTAACTAAATGTAGAACTGAGAAACTACATAAAACATGCACATGATTAAACCAGTCATCATTATTTTTTTGACAATATGACCTCATTACTCACTCTGTGTTGTCTTATGGACATATACAAAACATATGAAACATGGGAGAAAAACAAGACATGTCGATGGTCTACATACACTGCATTACTAATCACTTAAAGGTTTCCTACTGTGTAAGTACTGCTTATGTGCTATAGTATTTTAAATACAACCTAATATCCTGAGCAGTTATAAATCAGGTTACTATCAAGGAATTTAATGACTGAGTTGAGTCACTGGCAGGGAATGCTAACAATGAGAAAGTACCATTGTGTAAGTTCAACTTACCACAGCAATAGATGTTCGAATGATCACTGCCTTAGCTATATGGGTTATATCCCACCAAATATATAACAGCTGGCCAGCATCCAAAGCTTCAGGGGGTACTTTCATGCACCCAAACTGCCAAGCAGCTCAAACTAAGCTGACTAAAAGATAAATTTGGGCACAAAGCCCTTCAGAACTCTCCTGCAAGCAGAAAAAGGAGATTGAGCCCCAAAACGACAAGGATAGGAATAAAAAGCACACCAAAAACAAGGGGGGTATAGAGAGGGAAGGACAGATGCAAGCACATCAGTATCAAGGACATGCTTGCCCTGATCAAGGCACTCAGTTCTCTGAACCATCTATGATCCCTGGAACCTCCTTAAGTGGTTCCAGTCAATACAACAGTGATGTGGTACATCAACAAGCAAGGGGCAACCAGGTCATACCGCTTTTACAGACTAGCCATATTAGCTTGAGATATAGAGTCAGAGCACAATCTCACTCTACATGTATACTACATTCTGTCAGAGCAGCATTGTGTGGCAAACAAACTGAGCAGGAGCTGGGATAGAACCCTAACAAACAGAAACTAGATCTGAGGGTCTTCCAAGATTTGATCCATCTGTTGGGAGTTCCCCAATTAAACCTCTTTTCCTCCTCTCTGAACAATCAAGAGGCAAACTTCTGTACCAGGACTCCATGCAAGAAGGTCTGGAAGACAGATGCCTTTTCTTTTCTTTGGATATGAATGTTCCTGTATGTCTTCCACCCTTTACACTACTATGAAGGGTATTTCTGAATATTCAGAAGGAATCAACCAAGATCACTATGGTAACTCCTTCTGGCACAGACAGCCATGGTCCTCCTTTCTTTTGGAAATGGCCAGGGGCAATTACCACCATGGATCTACTCACACAATAACAGGAGTGTTTGATACACCCTGACTTCAGTCAACTTCAGTAGACTGCATGGATGATAGGGTCTTAATTCTTTTTAGGTACCTGTTTACTGAGGACCTGCAGCAGGTACTAATGGAGGCAAGAAAGCCTGCTTGCGAGAAAATCCTATATTAACAAATGGAAAAGGTTTTCTAGTTGGTGCCAACAGCATAACCAGCACCCATTCAGGGATAGTTGTTCTCTGATTTTACAATATTTGTGTGATTTACTATCCTATGACCTTTCTTATTCTTTTATCAAGGTTCCTTTATTGGCCAATTCAGCATGTTTTCCCATCTTTTCTTTCAAGGCAGTTGCATTCAAAATGTTCATAAAAGTGGCTTTGCATAAGAGGCCTCCAAGTAAACTGGTGGCCCTTCCTTAGGATTTTAATTTTGTGTTAGAAAAACTAGAAATTGCTCTATTTGAACCAGCTAATCTGGTTGACTTCAGGTTCTTAATGTGGAAAACAGTTTTTTTTTGTATTGCTCTGACCTCTGCAAGGAGAGTATCTGAGTTGCAAGCTCTTATGGTGAATTAACTCTACCTCATTCTTCAAAAGGACAGGCTTTCTTTGAGAACTAATCCTTCTTTTCTGTCTAAAGTGTTGTCTAAGTTTACTTTAAGGCAAACTATCCATCTCTCTGTTTTCTTTACTGAATCTAAAAAGGAGGTAGAAAGGATACTCCATACCTTTGATGCTCACAGACAACTCAGGCACTATGTTGACAGAACTAAATCGTTCAGATCATTGGACCAATTGTTCATTTCTTGTGAAGTAAAAACAAGGGGCAACAAGTGCCAAAACAGACTGTTTCCAAATGGTTGTCAAAAGCTATCACCTTTTGTTATACACACCATAACAAATCTATTCCAGGCAGAGTCAAGTTCCATTCCAAAAGGACCTTGGATTCTTCTATGGCTTTTTGGAAAGGGCTGGATTCGAGAAGTATTCTAGAAGCTGCTACTTGACCCTCTGTACATATTTTTACAAAGCACTATAAGATGGATTCCTTCACTAAGTCCAGATCATGCTTTACTAGGACCATTCTCTGGGGGCTCTTGGACCCTTCTCTTTCCACCTCCCAAAATTGTCAGTTATGGTATTCTACCCATAGAGCTAAGACTACTGCAGCAGTGATCAATATTTAGAACATAGTGCAGTTTAGTAAGATGATCTTACCATAACAGTAGATACTCAAATGATCACTGCTGCAATAGCCGCTCCCTCCCTCCCTCTATCCCCTTTGTATTTTGGTGTGTCTTTTTATGCCAGGGTGTGGTCATTTATTTTTTGTAATTCCTAGCTTTGTCCTTTCAGGGCTCAGCCTCCCTGTTAGTGCTGGCAGAAAAGCTCTGAAGGGCTTTGCTACCAAACTTATCTTTTAGTCAGTTCAGGTCAATTTGGGTGAATGGAAGGTGCACTAAAGTTTTGGAATCTGGCCAGTTTTGTATATCTTCAGCAGAATATAACCCATATAGCTAAGTCTACTGTAGCAGTGATCATTCAAACATCTACTATTATGGTAAGTTCAACTTACACAACTGTACTTTGCATTTTTTTAACTAGGAAATTGAATTTAGAGTTATATTTTAAAGAGATAACTGTTGATTATTGTGGTGATGTGTTAAGATTTTAAAGGATAGTATCTTTAATCTGCCATTACATATGGCTGTGTACTTATCTGAGAAAATGTATGAACATGACATAATGAATGTATTAAGTAATCAAAGGGTATACTTCAGTAATCTTAATTCTGATGAAAGGTCATTATAACATGTATTGAGTATAGATTCATGTATTAGAATAATAAAACTGGATAAGGGTAGGGGTCTGGATTTATTGGAGAAGGCTGATTATGTTTCTAAGATAGGTATGATGTTACAATTTAGTGATTTGTATCATATGGTGCCAATGAATGAGGTTAATATAGCCATTAGAGTTATCAGTATGGTGTTATATGATATGTTTATGGAAGGACAAATAACAAAAGAAGTATAACATTTTTTACATGTGGTCAATCCATTGACACACACTATATCTGGAGTACCCAAAGTCCATAAAACTGATTCCTGACCCATCTTTTAGACTGATTGTGAATGTGAGTGGCTCATGAATGCAACCACTTACAATTTATGTTGATAATCTTTTATCTTATTATACACACGTCTAATGATAGATTCGTTGCAATTTTTGCAAGTTTAAACAATGAGGTGATTCACGATAAGACTATTTCAGTAACTGTGAATGTAGTTGATTTATTTTCTGTGATTTCAGAAGATGGGGGTATGAATTTGTCTCATGAGATATTAACTCAATGTGAGTTTTATTTGCTCTCAGTATTGATGTGCTGAATGTATTTATGGAAGTGGTGTTAAAATAATTATATAATATCTGAAGGTAAATATTATCACCAGGCATTGGGACTAGTAAAGCGGGCAGCATGTGTCCCTGTTTTCACAAATCATGTGGTATTGGGAAAAGAACAGTCTCTTTGAATCTAAATTTTATAGAAATATTATTTTTTAAAACGAGAAACATCTTTATTGAGTTATCGCTTATGACATAGGCAATCATGCATTTATATAAATGAAAACAAGTATTACGTTTTATGCACAGTTTTTGGAAGGTATATTTATTGCATGGAATGAGACTGAAGGTAATTTATACGTTTTTATATATACATATATATGTATATATATATATATATATATATATAAATCTCAGAAAGCTATGTATTGTAATAATCATCTTTAATATACTACTTGTCACCCACATTATCAGAAATGAAGCACTGTTAAGAGCCAAATGGTACACCTGGCCAGAAGAATATCAGATGAGGATTTGTTTATATATGAAATTGGATTCATTTTGCGAGACATTTTATAAAAGAGGCTACCCTGCAGATTTGTTGGGTGAGTTGAGTCAGGAAATACTGCAAAAGTACCATAAAGGTAGGCATGTTCTGTAATTAGGAGTGGGTATGCAAAATATGAATTTCAATAATTCTACCTCAAATAAGATGAGCAATCCAGCTGTGCAGCCATATAGTAAATAGTGTTCATTAATTATAGCTATAATACGATGGGATTGGCCTCTGTTTTCTTTTCAAGGTGATGTGAATAAAATTATAAAAAAGCAACCTAAATTTATTTATCAGAAAGGTTGAGATTTCTGGGGTATATTACAGAATAAATAATTGGTGTTTAATCAATATCCCAACTGAAAAAGTAGAAACCAGATCATGTAGACGTTGTTTTCAGTGCAAGTTTGTACTGAAAACTCCAAAAGTCATCGTTAATAATTACACAATAAAATTTTCACAGTGTGACGTGCAAAAGGAATAGTACATTTGGGCCTCTGTGAGACATGCGCTTCTTATGATGTAATAAAGTCTGAACGTTGCCTTATAGAATGCACTTATGAGCACTGTGATGATATTAGGAGAAGGAACTTCAGCAATAACCTCAGCAAACATGCAGCAGAATGTATTCATTTTGTACCTTTTTTATTTTTGTATAGTTGTGAAAGTGGAAAAAATCCAAGAGGGAGGTGTTGAGAGGAGCAGATTGACTTCATACAGTTACTGTGCCAACTTGGTTTGACTGGCCAAATATCATTGCACTGAATGAGCTGCAAAATTATAATGGGCTTTTTAATTGTTGTAAAATCTGTGTGAGTTAACATAGTAATGTGATTTATCAATGTAAATTATTGATATTTTATGTCACTATTAACATTTTGTAATAAGTTAGGCATATATTTTTAATTGCTTGGTCACTTGGTTTTGAATGCCTTTTAAAATGAGGATTGTACTTTGTAATTTGTCTGATAAAGTATTGTAATACTTTGAGATGAACGTGCTTAATGTGTTTTTCATATGAATAAATGGGCCATCCAGTGAAATATAGCTACCCTATTTCTTTGTTATAATCTTTATGCTGCTCAGTTTTCAGTGAGAAGATGTATATAATGAGGAAAGAAGGTAAGCTGAATGCAGTTTGAATGTCATGGGTTACAGGCATGATAAAGTTTTGTGTACATATAAACAGGTGAGACATGTACACCCAGTGCCTGGTGAGATGTGGAACCATGGGTGATGCTTGAACTGTCCTGAGGATGACGATGGGCACGGTGCTCAGTAAGTGATTTCTAAGTGACATGAATTTGCACATGGTTTGCCGTGTCACCCTTGTTTGAATATATGCTGCTTGATGCTCATTCGTTTGACGTGTCATCCTTGTTTGAATATACGCTGCTTGATGCTCATTCGTTTGCCGTGTCACCCTTGTTTGAATATACGCTGCTTGATGCTCATTCGTTTGACGTGTCATCCTTGTTTGAATATACGCTGCTTGATGCTCATTCGTTTGACGTGTCATCCTTGTTTGAATATACGCTGCTTGATGCTCATTCGTTTGCCGTGTCACCCTTGTTTGAATATACACTGCTTGATGCTCATTCGTTTGACGTGTCATCCTTGTTTGAATATACGCTGCTTGATGCTCATTCTTTACATTCACTTACAGTGTAATTTTTCTTTTTGTTTAAGTCTCATGGTGTAAATCCCAGGACACTGAACTAGCCCAAGCCTTCCTAGGAGTACTATAAGGGCAAGAGTCTGACTATACATTTTCACCATATATTGATTTATGTTTGAGGGCTAAAATCATATTGTGAAATTGAGAGCTGCATTTAAACTATCTCCTTTTCAATAAGAAAATGCATAAGGTTTGGGTGATGTATGCTGATTATTGAAATTATGGATGACAGGTTTGTAATTTGCAATTTGCACATTTTATTTTGTAAGATAATGATGTTAGACAGCCTGCAAAAAACACAAGCACTGAGGAAAGTTTTGCAGGAGATTATCCTGGTATGTAAGGTCTTTTTGTGTAAAGACATGTAATAAGGCCTTATTATTTACAAATAATATTATCAGGTTGCAGTCTCAGTATACATAGAGGATTTAAGGATTGTGTTGATGAGCAAGTGATTGAGTCTGTGCAGGGTCAGGAGATGATGTTCTGCACACATATCTAACCATAAGATGAGTACATCTTAGTCCAGAGGTTGGAGAGTTGGTATTTTCAGGGGATGGGTGTTATTTGCATGATATAAGAAGAGGGTGCAGGGTTCAGAGGTGAGCACAGATGATGACATGAAAGATGAGCTACGATGATGAACAGGATGGCATGAATTAAGCTGCAGAGGAAACGAAGAGAGTGGCATTGGTTGCAGACAAATGTAGTAATGTTTAGATAAGTTAGGTTTGCCACGTGGACTGTTAAAGGCCATAGGGACAAGAGAAAGCAGGCTCTGGCTCTGCAGGAAGTAGACTAGAAAATGGATGATATTGTAGTAGTTCAGGAGAAAGTTTCCTTCAAAAGTAAACCTTTTTATTGTGTAGGAAATAAGTGTCCAAGGTCTGGGGATAAGGTGCTCCTAATAAAACTTGTGGGAGAAGTCCTGGTTTTGATTAGGAAGGGATTGGGACTGTATTCTGAAGGTCTGGTGGTTGGTAAGTTGCAATGATAGTGTTTGCTAAAATATGATCGCTCTATATGTGCAGATTGACCCCACCTTGGCTCATCACCATCTTATCCCACCAAAGTAGATTTTTTTTTGCAACTCTAGAGCCTCTACCAGTATGCCATTCCCATGATTCATTTAATCAACTGGGTTACTGGAATTTGGTAGAGTACAGTCTTCTGGATATACGCTGTCATAGTAGGGGTGATAAAGACTTAGTTATAAGGGACTTACAAGGTCCTATGCCAGAAAAGATTTAACAGACTTAATGAGTCTGGGTGTAGGTGTACGGCATTCATTGGCCCTTTACCATCCTGCATACCAGTTTGAGTTGACAGTGCAATTTTTTCTAGTCGCTATGAATGTTAAAGTGATGTAAATGGCTATATGTGAGTCATTTAGACTGGTCAAACCATTTATTAGTGTTGTTAGTGTGGCTGAGCTCTACCCTTTTAACAAAACTGCAGTGTTGGAGTGTAAATGATTGCTTCCATTATTACAAGGAGCAATTGCATGATCTGCTGATGAGAGGGTTATTGAAAGCAAAGGATATTCAGGTGTCATGAGGGTTTGGGGTACATTGAGGTGATACATGCTGTCATTGACATAAAACTTGCTAAAAGAAAAATGGATATGGCCATTCATTTGAGGGAATTTTTGATCAGATGTATTTATTCATTGCAGGATATGAAAACAAGTGAGGTCAGCTTAAGGAATAACTTGAGCAGCAGATAACCCCACTGCAGCAATTGGAAATGGAGAAATTGAAATGTTTACAGGAGATTGCAAACACCCACTATATGCATAAAGGAGATGATGATACTAGTATATTGTGGCTAAAATCCTTATGTAGTTGGACAGTGAAAGGTATTACCAAGTTTGCTGTTTCAATGCACTATGGTAGTAGAGTCAGTGGAAACGGTTAAAATTTTCAGAGATTTGTATGAAAACGTTAACATAAACCAGGCATCCTTTTTTAAAAAAGCAATTGTGCAGTTACTTGACAAGCTATCCAATGGGACTCAGTTTGAAAAGAATGAGACTTAAGAGGCCTGCAGCAACATTAGAAATGACTTTGATGACCTTGTGATGCCCTCCTCTGATCCAGTAAACAAGGAGCCTCAACCACTGACACCAGTGAGGGACATTCACCTGGAACAAAGATAGATACACACAGTATTTCCAGATGCAGCTCTCTGCACCAAGCACAATATCTCTTAAGAGCACACAAGGAGCACACGCCCATCCTGGGGCTGGGACCCCTCTCTCTCTATATTTCCCTCTCTCCAGGTCCCAAATAAGACTCCCCACTGACCACAGCTGTAGAGTTGAGTCCTCACCTGAGTGCTCCAAGCCAAGACCTCTGCCAACATCTCTGTGAAACCAGTGCTCTGTTAAACCAGTGCTCTGTGTCTCTGCTCCAAATAGCTGACACACACACACTCTTTGAGATTTGATTTTCATACACACACACACACACACACACACACACACACACACACACACACACCTGGGAAAGGCTGGCACAAATTTATCAGCTATGCCCCCTCTGCCAAGACTTTAAGGTAGATGCTGCCATCAGAACACTCGAAAGCCAGCTACTCTAAGGCTCTTACAAGGATACCCAATTATACTGAGTAAACTCAATATTAATACAAATTGTAGTATTTGACCGATGCAGCAAGGCTTTCAGGAGCAGTCACAGTGTCAACAAATAAATATAAGTACTCTCAAAGGTTAAAATATTCTCTAAAAGACCAGCCACAATGAAAAGTTTAAATATATTTAATAATAAATAATAAAACAAACGTAAAATGCTGAATATCTATTTACAATAAATGCCACAGTTTCAATCACAGGAAATATTAAAAATAACACAAATGGAAAGGTTGACACAGTTACAGAAAAACACTGATTAACTAATCGCAATATGTTTTCCTGACTGTTCTAAAGAATTATTGTTTCCTATTTCTCAACTAGAGCAAAGCAAGATGATGTGGATTAGTGCTCTTCCTTCTTGTTAGGTTTCACAAGTAGACTACCCTGAGATTTCTGACTCATCTAGTATTAAAACATAATTTCACTGCTGGATTACAGAATGATATCACATATATTTGGTGATCTCACTTTTACTTCCCACACTACCCCCTTTACTAGAAACTGAGATGGAATATTGCACATACGGGTTACCATACACACATACAGAGCTTTGCTAAGATGTGTTATAGTATCTCTAAACTATAGAAATATTGCAAAAACGTCCACCCTTCCAGGGTAGCAATTAGTCCATCCCCAAGGACAATATAGTAGGATTCCTAGTCCTGGTTTTCACAGACATTTTGTCTCTGACTGCAACTAGAACTATAACATACAATCTTTATGGCCTAAACCAGGTAATTTAATTTCAGAATATTTTTCAAAGTTAGCTGTACTGAGATCAACCTCTTTTCTTCCAGTATTTTCTGGTACAATATATTAATTTCAACAGTTACAATACAGTCTGACATACATTTGTATTACTTTTCTGTCCAGCAAGACCCACTGTTGGTACATTTTTAACAGAGGCAGCTTTACAAATGCATTTTTCAACATAAGCATCCGGACAAATCAGCTTGATATACAAATGACATATAAACTCCAGCTAGCTATGCTGGCATATATTACACATCCACTGCCCTACTTCTCCTGGCATAGCTAGCAATACCTCATATTATCACAGACCTACCCACCGGTTAACTTTCCAGGCCTGCTGTCCTCTCATCCATGTTGTAAATGTTCAGTTCACACCTATAGGGCCTTAAGGTGTCCAGATCTTTTGGGGGTCTAGCTTTGTTAAGTAAGTGGCTTACCACCTAACAATAATCAGTGTTAGAAAGTGTGAGGAGTTATTATCAAAATGATACCAAGACTGTTCATCTAGGATGTCCTGCAGCAGAGAAATTACTCATGTGTTTCACATAATATTCCATATTTTCATATTTCTGTACATATTTTCATATCTGAGAGTTCTACAAGATTTTGAGGGGTATGATGTAATATGCCATGGTGGGGATAGGAAAATTCATTGTTATTGACCTTTGATATCACACTATACTTGAGATATTGCTAGGTGTTTGCTAGTAATTATGAAAATCAATAATATTCCATATGTACTTTATACTTCAAAAATCAAGTAACTTTCAAACATTTGCATGGCATCAGCTGAAACCTTACATGCTGCTGGAGAAAACTATCTTTGAAATTAACAATATCTAGTGCTATGTCTATTCATGATTATGCAATTAAGCATATGTTTCATATTTCTGTAAATATCTCAGTAAACATGCTGTAAGAAAGGAATTTTTTGTTGTCATATGAAAACTTATGTCTGTTTAACAAAATGTTCTAAAAATATATGTTCAGGTTGTACAGTTTCTAAGATCTGATAATTTGTGAAACTATATACAAAGGAATATAGTTTTGGATTTGTGTGCATTGTAATATATTATAATATTTATAGAAAGATATGAATACACTTTTTATTATCATTGTAAAGAACACCTCTTAGTGATATTACCTTTTGTACAGTTTTAATACCTTTGATTGTTCACAAAATACTTACATTTATTTATTTTATACTTTAAAGTTATTTTTTTTTTCAGAAAATGCTCTGGAATACAAGATGTGTATAAGCTGCTAGAGTTGTGACATTCCACACCATGAAGGCATAAATGAGTTAAAAGAGAAAGTATGGTAGATATGTGTGTGTTCATTCAGATACTAAGAAGTGACTCATTACAGTTCCCTTATTTCAAAGTTTATACATCCTTGATGTTGAAACCTAACAGACATTCCTGTAAGTCTTCAAGCTAAAGGGCCATCACATTGATTTTCCAAGATTTTCCAAGATCTTACAATCTTGAGGAATATTTTTGCCAGTAGTTTAAGCACAGTAGCACCAGGCCTTATCTCAACAGAACAAATTCACTGCATGGTCATTTGTTTATCAATCATCAATTCCAGAAGGTAGAGTATTTATTAAATGGGGTGATGTATGGTACAGAAGCGGCTGATTTAATATCACCTTGTAAAATGTAAATACTCAGTTTGTGAACTTGACTCATATGAGCTCCAACCACATAAGCTTAGTTACAGCAGATGCAGTAATACATGTATGCTAGTTCAACATGATTCCAGCACATGCAACATGAATAAAAAAAACACAATTTATGCTCAGGGGGGCACCCTCCCATTCACCCCCTACATAGGGGGCTTCTACTCTCATACCTGGTCTCTTACCATACCTCACTTTCTTATTTTACTCGGACTTACTGCAGCTAACAGGAATTGTAGTCATTGTTAGACAATGTAACTCCTGTTTCACTCTGTCTTTGGCAGGTACCCACCCCAGACCACAGACAGCTCACTAGCTTCTGAGTATTATGATCTTGTTTCAGTGTGAAATATGAAGCCACCATGAAACATCCCACCTTGATAGTCAATTGATGGCATAGGGGTGAATAACTAACCTGCAATCTTATTATATTTGTGCACAATATTTTGACCTCTTCATCTAGGCTGTCTAATTAACTGTCTATACTGGAGACTCTGGATGTATAAGGTCACCTCAGCATTCACAAGAAGAAAAGATTGAAATCTCAACTACTACTGATCCTTGGATTTTATTTTTGAAGTGATTTTTAAGAGGTGAAGCACAGTGGGCTAGGGATAAGGTTATATATCTGGGTATTAATCTAGTGAAATGACTAGAAAAAGGGTATAAAGTGAAATCTGATCCATTTGATGGGCTGGATCAAAACTGATCTGCTTTGGTGTAGGGCGTTGAACCCTAATTTTATAGAAAGGGAGTGAATATTCAAAATGAATGGATTTCCTAGGAAAAAAGGGAGTGAGTATTCAAAATGAATATTTTCCTAGGATAATGTACTTTATCAATTCTGTTTCCCTATGGTATTGGACTGGAATGGTTCTCTGGAATCAAGAGGATGTTGATGATTTTGTTTGTTACTCATCAGTATTGTCAAGAGAGGATGCGGCCTAAAGAAGCTGTTGCTAAAGTTGGCGTAGAGGAGTTTAGAATAAAAGGCCTATCTTTATGCTGTATGACCACCAGGCTAGGAAGCATTTCTAAGGGAATCAGAATTAGGGCATGATGTATAAAGCTGACTGATATTTTTAGATTGCAGGAGTCATTAGCAGAGAATTAGAATAAGACATCCAGTTTGTAATATTGCAGCCTTAATAAGTTTTCAGCCCTCAAATGGAATTCTTGGCTAAGGCAGTCTTGGGGTTCAGTATGCAGCATGCTGCTAATTTATTATCTAAGCTTGGTAAGAAAATAATGGATTTTAAGGTAGAGAAAATTGTTTCAGGAGAATACTCAGGTGCTTTTTGAGGAGTTATTGCTTTAAGACCTCTATAAATAAGTGAAATTAAAAAAAGCCAGGCAAGGCAGTGAATGGGGATGAAAGGTTATTTACTTGGCCAAAGATGCATATTAACAGTAGATTTACTCAAGGCATATGGCATTTTGCTTCTTTGCTAGGTAATGGGGTATCATTGAAAACAAGGCACTGCTAATGAAATTTAAGATCAACCTCTTAGGGCTCAAAGTGAGATGATGTTACCCATGGTCTAATTTGAAGATCATTGTTCTACAATGATTCATAGTCTCAAGTATGTGTTATACATGACTGAAATAATACTACATGGGGCAGTCACTAATGGATACCAGTTTTCACTCAGTAAAAAGGTAGGTTCGCCAATATATTTATTCATGGAGTGGATGTGCATTGTTCATATGTGGAACTACATAGGGAGAAATCTGTGCATTCTATCTGGAGCTGAGTTAATGAACACATTCAGAATGCTCATTTGATTTGCTGCTAAAGGCAGGGGTAGGCAATGCCTTTTTTCTTGTTTACTAAAGAACTAGAAATCAGATTTCATATAGGTTCATAGGTTCATAGGTGTGTACTAGGCTAATAGCCCTGGAGCCTTTACAAGCCTAGCCCATAGAAGTGCCTTGGCATCGTGCCACCCGATATTAGTTCTCAGTGCCTCTATCAAGTACAGCCACTGGACTGATCCCCGGGGTAGACATTCTATTTCCCATCCACTCATCAATATTTCTCATGAAGAGGGCCAGTGAGGTGCTCTGCTTGACATGTATGGGAAGTCTATTCCAGAGCATGGGCAGTCTCTGTTTATGAACCCATCCCTCCAGCATGTTCTGTTGATTGTGGTAATGAGGTTGAGGTCTCTAGACCGTGTGGTGTGGAGGGATTGGGATTTCTTTAGATATAGCATTTCTAACAGAGCTGGGTCAGACATGGCTTTGTAAGTCAAGCAGAGATCGCCTCTTAGTAGACAATATGAGACAGAGAATAGCTGGAGTTTTTTGAGCCTTTCCATGTAGAACATGTGTTTAAGGCCTCGGATCCTCTGCGTAAGATACTTTTGTGGCCTTTTCAGGAGTTGCATGTGTCTAGTGAGGTACATGCCAAATGGGGCATTATACTCGATTAATTCCTAATAAGGGAAGGGTAGAGAGAGATGATGACCTCTTTCTTCCTGGATGCAAAACCCTATGTAATGAGATGTGGCACATAGAAGGACTTTCTGAGCACAGTGGCAATTTGTTGATCGAAGAAGAGGTTGCTGTCAACATGTGTCCCCAGATCTCTTATAATGCTTTCAGTGTTCAGTGGGCTCCCATTGATGTGGTAATTAGTGAGAACTGAGTTTTTCCCAAAGGGGATGACAACACATTTTTTGGCATTAAGTTTAAGGCCATGGTTTAGACACCTGTCAGTGGTCTCAGTGAGGTCTTTCTTTAGGATGTCTACATCACTTGGGGAGTTAATAATGGCTCCCAACTTGCAGTCGTCTACGAACTTGGTCAGCCATAGTCCCTCCATGTTGGCCTGGACTTCTGAGAAAGTGATGCCAAACAGGAGAGGACCCAGAACCCATCCCTGTGACTCGACTTGTGACTGGTCGGCAGTCTGACTTGGAGTCCGCTACTTTCACACTGTGGGTTCTATCTGTGAATCAATTTGTAACCCACATAGTGATATAAGGGTACAAGGATTGGTGCAGAGATGTTTTGAGGATACTAAGAATGACTGTGTACAGTTTCTTATGTATCCTGACTGCCTATTGTGATGCCTCTGAGTTGTGACACAATTAGACTTCTTACAGTTTACCTTTGAGCTTGGATACATCCCTAGAATAGGGTACAAACTGACACTGGAAATTTCTTAATTCAAAAATAAATGCTTCCAGAAGATTCCATACTGTAGATGTACTTATTAACATTGCCACACTAGAAAAAAGAAGTCACTTCCTTATGGCCTATGCTAAATAAAATACACTTCAAATATTACATTTTGTCAGAATTTTGTACTGTGCAGAAGTCGTGTAAAAGGAGACCAGAAATATTAAACAAGTAAGGCCTTGGTTAAGGATGCACACAGGTGGCATGCCAAAAACTGTACTATCTTAAGTGAATCTAGAGTTCATTTAAATATAAATCTTTAAGAATACATAGATGCATGAAAAAACTGGATACAGTCTGAAGTTAGGAATTATATGACATAAGGGAGATGCAAGGATGCATTACACAGAAGGGGAGTCAGATAGCTGGACCAACCCTTTTGAGGGGTATAAGGATCAAACATGATGGAACAGATTCAAGGCAATTTTTAAGGGGATTAAATGCGGGGATAGATTTGTTTAGAGAACATGCACTGTGCATAACAAGTGAACCATAGAGACTTATTTGCCATCAACATTTGTCTTTCCATATGTTCTTGAGCCAGCATTTAAAAAAAATTCCTTTTAAATGGTGAAAAAGTAAGTCCAGTGCTTTACTCTCCATAAAACATGTCTGATTACTGAAGTAGTACAGTCTGTGAGATCACTTTATTTGATATTTAACTGTCATTCAATAGCAGAACATAAATCTAGTCAAGTACATCAGCAATTATCAAACATTAAGTGGTAATAATTATTATTAATAATAATAATAATAATAATAATAATAATAATCACATATCTTCCAGCACCAAATTAAACAAACATCTAATGTAAAGAGATGTGGCTCGTTTATATAACAAAATGAGTTCTAATGAACTAGTCATTTTGTTTCCAGTCAACTCACAAACAAAAGGATTATCTTGCCTCTGACAGAATTAGGATATGCACACCAAACTGATAAAGACAAAAAGACTCTGTCACAGCAAGCTGCCAAAGTCTGAAGACCAAACTGTCGATTTATTGACCAAAAAGTTGAAGTGCTTTACGTTTGCTTCCTAAGCAAACTTCTTCACAAAACAGTTTACAAACTTCAATTCAAAACTAGTGTTAAAAATAGTGTCAGGTGATCACAATAACCATTCTTAATATAACCACATAACATCCAGCTTAAAAATTTAAAGACAAACTCCCTCTCAAAAATTGTAGCCAGCAATAAAAACAAAGTACACCAAGTAACTTCAAAATTTCATGTGCTAGTATGACCCTAATAAGATATTAAAAATCATTTTAACTGACCTAATACAACATAAACAACGTAGTACATAACAAATCTAGTTTACATAGTACTTGAGTCAAAATAATTACTAATATATATAAAACATCACTTAGAAAAGGTGAACTATAGCTCACAAAACATACACATAGTCATCTCTGTAAAATCTTCAGTTTTAAAATGCAGTTAATGGAGCAAGTTTCATTTAACCCTGGTAAATTATAAGCATTCAGCTTGATTTGCCTAGACAGCTGTAACTCCTCCAACTGTAGAGGCGTGGGGCCACCCCTAACATCTTGCAATACCTGATCAATAACCATGTACTTAAATTTATGTTCTTTGTTGGCCAGAATATGTTTAGCTAGGGCATTTTCAATTTTCCCTTTGGAAATTGCATACTGATGTTCGTAAACTCTATCACGGAGTCTACGCTCCGTTTTGCCAATGTAAAATACAGGACAACATTGCCACCTAGCTAAATAAACCACATATTTGGAATTGCAATTGAACCTCAATTTGAGTTTATAACGGATGCCGTTGATGAAAAAGAAGTTGGCCACATCCACATATTTACAGAAATTACAGGATTTACATTTACCCATGCCTGTAATTTTAGGGATACTACAACGCTGCTGTTCTAACAAGTTCTTCAAGTTTTTACCCCTCCTAAAAGTTACTTTAGGGAAGTCACCCATTTTACTGAATAACATTGGGTTAATTTTAAATAGTTCCCAATTCTTCTGAATAATCCTAATACATGAGTAACTATGCATAGTGAATGTAGTAATAAAACTTGAATGGAAATCTTTTTCACCTACACACGTCTGTTCATTGTGACTATTTACAGTCACTACATCTGGCACAAACTCTTGTGCCAAAACTAATTCCTTCACCCTTAAAATAGGATTATATACGTGGCTGGATCTCTTTGTTCTGACTTCATCAATCAAGGAGTCCAAAAGGGCCTCAGGGTAACCAAGGCGCAGAAACATACTTTTTTAAAAAAATACATGAATACCTTGAGTTTATTAAGTCACAGGACATTTGTTTGTGTAAACCTGATAAAGGAGGGGGCCTGGTAGTATTTGACATCTTAAATTACATAGAATGAATGAAAGGGTTGTTAGACACTATCGCTTACCAACTGAGCTCACGCTCAAAGGTTAATAAAGCTTACCAACTGATTAGGAATTGCATTAATGACCTGTATATAGAAGGTAGAATAGAGCAGAACATTTATAATTACATGTCAATACCATACCCGAGGTTTCCATATCTTTTCGGAATTCCCAAAATTCATAAAAATTTGTTGAATCCACTTATGAGACCTTTGATTGATGGTCGAGGTTCACCTACCTATCCTTATGCAAAAGTTGTCGATGCCATACTTCAGAAATATTTGGAATCTGAAGACCAAATATGTAAGGATTTGTGGTCCTTTCTTAAGAAAATTGATAGGTTACAGTACAACGGGGATCACAACTTCCTCACAGTCGATGTTAAAGATCTTTATACTTGCATTCCACATGTTTTGGGTACTGAGTGGATAGGGCTAATGCTAAAGAAAAATGGAGCACCAGCAGCAGAAATTTCTTTAGTAATAGAATTACTTGACCTCATTCTATCCAACAATTTTTCTATGTTTGGAAATGATTTTTACTTACAAAAAGTGGGGGTTGCTATGGGCTCTCCATGTGGAGTTAGCATAGCCAATTTAGTAATGGCTTTCTGGGAGTCAGAATTTGTATTTAAAAATGAGAATTTGAGAGACTCCCTAGTATATTATACACGTTATCTTGACTATATTTTCATCTTATTGAAAGGTGACTTGGAGGCTAGTAAAAATGTGGTGGACTTTTTCAATCAGTCAACACAGTTCTTACAATTTACATCTACATTTAACACTGAGGCGATAGCCTACTTAAATATTTGGCTAGCTAAAGATAGAGTCCAGCATTGCTTTGTAGCTAAGATTCATAGGAAGAGTACTTATTCCAATGCTTTCCTACATTTTTCAAGTTGCCACCCCCACCATCAGAAATGGTCAGTCATTAAAGGCCAATTGGTAAGGGCTGCATGTATAATAAGTCAGGATGAAGAAATTATTGATGAATGTTATTTTTTAAAAATTATTTTTCTGTGCTGTGGTTACCCTCAGGCCCTTTTGGACTCCTTGATTGATGAAGTCAGAACAAAGAGGTCCAACCACGTATATAATCCTATTTTAAGGGTGAAGGAATTAGTTTTGGCACAAGAGTTTGTGCCAGATGTAGTGACTGTAAATAGTCACAATGAACAGATGTGTGCAGGTGAAAAATATTTCCATTCAAGTTTTATTACTGCATTCACTATGCATAGTTAGTCATGTATTAGGATTATTCAGAATAATTGGGAACTATTTAAAATTAACCCAATGTTATTCAGTAAAATGGGTGACTTCCCTAAAGTAACTTTTGGGAGGTGTAAAAACTTGAACTTGTTAGAACAGTAGAGTTGTAGTATCCCTAAAATTACAGGCATGGGTAAATGTGAATCCTGTAATTTCTGTAAATATGTGGATGTGGCCAACTTCTTTTTCATCAACGGCATCTGTTATAAACTCAAATTGAGATTCAATTGCAATTCCAAATATGTGGTTTATTTAGCTAGATGCCAATGTTGTCCTGTATTTTACATTGGCAAAAAGGGGTGTAGACTCTGTGATAGAGTTTATGAACACCAGTATGCAATTTCCAAAGGGAAAATTGAAAATGCCCTAGCTAAACATATTCAGGCCAACAAAGAACATAAATTTAAGTACATGGTTATTGATCAGGTATTGCAAGATGTTAGGGGTGGCCCCACACCCCTACAGTTGGAGGAGTTAGAACTGTCCTGGCAAATCAAGTTGAATGCTTATAATTTTCCAGGGTTAAATGAAACTTGTTCCATTAGCTGCATTTTAAAACTGAAGATTTTACAGAGATGACTATGTGTATGTTGTGTGAGCTATAGTTCACCTTTTCTAAGTGATGTTTTATATATATATTAGAAATTATTTTGACTCAAGTACTATGTAAACTAGATTTGTTATGTACTACGTTGTTTATTTTGTATTAGGTCAGTTAAAATTATGTTTAATATCTTATTAGGATCATACTAGCACATGGAATTTTGAAGTTACTTTGTGTACTTCGTTTTTAATGCTGGCTACAATTTTTGAGATGGAGTTTGTCTTAAATTTTTAAGCTGGATGTTATGTGGTTATGTTAGGATTGGTTATTGTGATCACCTGACACTATTTTTAACACGAGTTTTGAAATGAAGTTTGTAAACTGTTTTCTGAAGAAGTTTGCTTAGGAAGCAAACGAAAAGCGCTTCAACTTTTTGGTCAATAAATCAACAGTTTGGTCTTTGGACTTTGGCAACTTGCTGTGACAGAGTTTTTTTTTTTTAGAATTAGGATCTGGACAACATTCTGTAATGACTTTTGAATCTTCCAGGAACTAATAAAAATTCAATACTCTCTGCAGTTACTCTATTATGTAATAATAAGAAAAGCATAACAAAGCTACATTATTGCACTGTTATTAAAGTAAAACAATTTATTATGCTTTGCTTCCTTACCAAAGAAAGGATAAACTCTGGTCACTCTAACATTGTAATGTGGTTAGGGAAAGCAGCTGTTGAAAGGCTGTTTGAGTTTCAGACTGTTATATCATTCTGCTATAGCATGCAGACTCTGGATACTTTTTTTATAAGCAAAGAAATTACATCCATAAAATAAAAAGCCAAGTGGTTAGAAAATATTCAGGAGTATAAGAAAACAATAAAATGCAGATTTACATGACAAACTGGAAGAATGTGTGAGCACTCATGATGATGTGATCTGCAGCAACAAACAAGAAAAATTGGACAGAAAAGTACAAGGACCATGTAGAAAGGAAGTGGTTTGCCCTACCATGTAATACTTACAGCACCCTATGTAACTAAACTTTTTTGGTTTTTGGGGGGGCTTTTTCTTCTGAGTGCATTATCTGTTGTGGGTTTTTTCAGCCACCTCCTAACCACCCCCTCCCTCCAACTTCTGCTTATAAGGCTTGAGGCCAGTGCAGATCATAAGGACATTTTAGGGGTTTGACTATTAACATCCACTGTTTTTTAATTCCATTATTTTGTCCTATCCCATTATCACCCTCCAGGTGTGGGCAAGCAATGAGGATGTGCAGCATTTTACCTCACCTTCTACCCCATCCTTTGGACCATGCTTTCAAATAGCAACATCATCACCCTCCAATAGAGATCATCACAGAGGACACCCACAGAGCCACCCTCCAACCAGAGATGGTAATGCCCATTCCTTCCAGCTGTGCCATCAGTCACTCAAACCAGGAATCAACCCCAGGTCAGCTGGGCCTTTTATTTAGGGCTTTATCCCTCTATGACACTGGAGCAGCGTATGTCAACCCACATTTCAATACCTTGTGTCTTAGATCACTGCAGAATAGACTAGAGTGTAAGTTGTCCAACCTCATTACAAGTATAATACAATCAGATAGTCTGCCTTTGAATGGGAGAGGTAAACTATCCAGCAGTAGACCAAAGATGCAGAAGTAGAAGACAGGCACACTTACCCTACTATGTGATAAAACATAGAAATAATGTCAGACAGCAAATCAAACACAGTAAGAGAAAGGCAGACCAAAGAAACTGAGAAAAACAGAGTACAGAAAAATGGGAAAGATAGGGAAAGAGAGAGAGAGAGAACAATAATTCTGTCAGTTAATGGAAATGAAGAATATTTAGCATGAAGTTGACGAGTGAGGAAAACACCATAGCATTTGGTCAGATCAGCTTATTTTTTGTTTCAGTCTGCTAGAGATGCAAAGCTATGTTGAATATGCTATAGATTCATATATATTCCAAAGCTACTGAATTTTATGAACATTTACTCCTTGCCAGCACCCTCCCTTAGGCTGCACCTTAATAGTTAGAGAATCTGGGCCACTGAAGTGTCTTAAGGATGAGACAGTGATGGGACTTGTAAGGGAGATTAGTGGCAAATCTGGCTATTTTATTATATGTTTGTTCAAGTTTGTAGAGTAGTGTAGATTGAATATTTGTAAGGATAGAGGCTGCATACAGTAGACAGGGTAACAGAAGAGACTGAGCTAGGGAGAGTTTGGAGGAAGGTGTAAGAACTTTCTGCTTACGATAGAGGAGACCAAGTTTCTGTTTTTTTTTATACATCGTTGGATGTGTATATCATATTTCAGTTCATTGTATATAATGATACCCAGTAGTTTGGTATGGGGTTCGGGCTTAATGATGGTATTGTTGAGGAGGTGATGGAGAATGAGGATTTGTGATGTACCAGTGTTTTAGGAACAATGAGAAGGGGTTTAGTTTTTTTAGGGTTTGGTACAAGTTGATTGTCAGTGAGCCATGTTTTGACAGAAAAGAAGGTGTCCTGAGTAAGAGCTAAGAGATTTGGAATGCTATGGGCAGTGGAGATTAGGGTAGAATCATCAGCATATTGTAGAAGTGTTGAGAGATTGCAGACAGAATGAAGATTATTAGTAAAAATATTGAACAAGAGGGGCCTAAGCTATATCCTTGTGGAACACCAGTGTTGACAGGTTGGAAGCGGGAGAAAACAGTTTCCCAGCAAATGGATTGTTGCCTATTGGAGAGGTAACTTTAGAACCAGTTTATGGAGGAGCCAGAGAGATAGAGGTTGGAGAGTGTAGTTAGAAGTTTAGAGTGAGAGACAGTGTCAAAGACCTTAGAGAGATCAAAGAATAAACAGGAGGCTAACATGTTGTCCCGGGCTTCTTCTACTGTTTGGATGAAGGAAAGTAGTGGAAATAGAGGATGGTAAAGGAATTCAGTCATAGGCTTTACCCACTGAAGATGTGATGAATGTGTAAAGATCTCCCAGTTAGTGGTCTAGAATAGCATGATAAGCTAGTAAAAGAGAAGAGAGATGAGCTAGTGAGCAGCAAAGGACCAATAATAACTTCCAGATTCTTTTCAGGATTATTTTTCCTAAAGAAACTTGTGGTGATAAATGATAATTTTGTATCCTTAGATTATCTAGGTCTAGTTCTGTTTTCCTGTCTAGGATGTCTTGGATTTTTGTTCACAAGTGTTGGATATATTTTGTATGCTCTTTAGAAGATAGATTTTACAGCAAACATAATAGCTGCACATATTGTGACTGGAGCTCTGATAACTCCTTCTTCAAGGTTCTTACAAATATAGCTGCTTTGTTCACTACTTCTGTAATATCTCCTTTCTCACCTAAGACTAACCAATATTTATAAGAATCAGGTCCGGAATGTTGTGCCCTTTAGAAGGCTTATTGAACAATTGAATAAACTTGTTTTTTTTATAAAGTATGTGAATTTTTGGGCATATCCTACATTGGAAAGATAGGGGTACCTATTTATTGAAGTGTAGTTAATGTCACCTAAAATAATGGAGTTTTACTGATAGTGAGATCACATAGAATACCGAGGAATTTAATGTGGTCATCAGGAGACAAAAAAGGCATTCTGTAATAAGTAATTAATTGATAAATAATACTGCCTAGTGTGATCTGTAGTCCAATGAGTTCATTTTGTGAGTCTGTAGGGATCTGCCTCGAGGCATTGTGTTCCTTGACAAATATGGAAACTCCACTAGAGTTGCCATTGAGTTTGAAGACATAAAAACAGTAAACCCAGGTATAGAGTGAGTGCTCCATTTATATTTAAACATAGTATCAGTAATTATACAAATATAGATTTATTCCAAATGCAGTAGCACATCCAAACCAAGCTATGCAATGTTTAATCTTCTGGCATTCAAGAGAGCCACTGTAATGTGATCCAATTTTATAACTGATATGTTAGTTATGATGGGCTGTCCATCAGACTGACTTGGCTAAAAAAGAGTAACAAAGGCTTTGGCCAGCATCTAGAAGCATTTGAATGATAATTAGTGATGTAAGCTAAACTATTAATCACTTAGTCTGACACTGACATATAATGGATCCCATTGGAATGATACCAGCTACTTAACCAGTTATAGAAACTAATTATATTTTCTTTTTAGGTGTTCATAGGTACATGTATTTAGGTATCATTCAAGGTGAAGGAAGCATTCCACTCAGGCCAGTGTCTTACCTGCATTTGTAACATACATGGGGAGTTTTGACAGGTCTTTCTGCATCCCACTTAGGGTTTTTGTCTCAAGTTGTTCACTCCCATAGTTACCACTACCATGTCAAAGTCATACTTTTCAGGGATTAAGGTCCTTCTAATGTCAGAAATCCTGGCACTTGGACTTTGAATGTTTATGTGTTCCTGCTGTTTTAATCTCATTTGAGCATATTTGTAAAACAATAAAGCAGATGTAGAAGCAAATGAAGTAGAGTTATCAGCATTTATATGAAAAAATGACATTTAAGTTTTACTGGGAGTCGGACCGTAGTCAGATTTGATTGCTGTGGTAGAGGTGTTTCTTGGTCATTTTCAAGAGTCTGTGTAAGCAAGTCTTCACCCTTCAATTGTTCACTCACTTTAGCTTAAGAGCAGCTTTTACTTCAGGAATAATTTATGCCAGCTAGTGTCTCATGGTACATAACTTTTTGTGTTCCCACCCTTGTATGAAGGTATCATCTGTGTAATAATATACAGTAATATTGTTGAAAGTGGGTTTAAGTTTATTTATAAAAACAAGAAATACAATGTGTCCAAGGAAAGAGTCCCGAGAATCCTGAGATACACCTTGGGTCATAGAATGGGGGAGGGGGGGTGAAAAGGCATATTTCTTTTGGGCTTGTTACACTTTGGTTAACAGGTACTTTTAAAGCAGTCAGCAATGTGTGGATTGACACCTGTATTTGAAAAGTATGGCCTACAGTATCACCTGATTAGGAGAGATCTAAATAAGGCAGTGACAACTACATATTAGTTCAATTCAGATGAGATATAATTTGAAATGGGTCCTAGTTAAGTGATCGAAGTTCAGAACTTCGAATTTCTTACGGCAAAATCCATATGATCGAAGTTTTAAAACTTTGAACACTTAAACGGAGATCCCCATACAGTGTAGAAGGGGAATATTCTCTTTCCTTCGCTGTAGTGCGATCTCGGAGTTGGTATATTTTAATAGTGGGGGGGAATGCAGGGGGCCTGCCCCCCTGCATATATGTGTTTTCATTTTTTTTTTCTTTTTTTTTAATAGTCAAGATTACAAAACTTTGATTATATGGTCCCGATCATATGAATTCGAAGTTTTGTAATTTCGATCATTCAACATAGACCCTTTGAAATATATTTTCTTGTTTTGATTAAGAAAGTAAAAATAAGCTGGAAACTAAATGTTTTGAGAAAAATGGACTTCTAAAAAATAAAATTTCTATTTAAGGATCCATGATACATTGTTTGTTAATTTCTGCACAAAGGGAATATATTATTGGATGAACAAGATCCTATTTGTCAGCATAGGCCCCAAAATGCTATTACACAATATCATTATGATCTTAGAATCTATCAGTGAAAAAAGCTCCCCTTTGCAATTTAGTTTTAGGCCTAAAATGTCAGATTCTTTACGTATTCATTCATAACAGTCAGGGCATAACAGGTAGTCATCCATAACCTAGATAGTCTGTTGAAATCTATTTGTTCTCTTTTGTGTGTCTGATACATGTTTGTTGGAGAAATAGGAGAAGTCTAGTACTGGACAATATAAAGAAGGCATCTGGATATCTTACTTTGACATAAGTGACCACGAAAGGGATGTAGAAGATATAAGGAGGATGTGATTTGTTATCTCACTGTTATTTTCAAGTCATATAGATGGAAACAGGAAAATGAAGCTCACACAAGGACTACAAAAAAACAAAACAAAACAGCAAAAGTGGGCAATAAAGAAAGAACACTTGCCTTAAATGATAAAAGGTTGACTGCCTTCATCTAAATAATGGTCAGAATTCATCAGAATACGATGCAAAATAAATAATAGCAGTTAAATACATGTGTTTAAAAATCATGAATGAAAAAACATACTCAGCCAAATAATTCAAATACATTTTGAGGAAATCAATCTATGTTGTGCAACTTATAAACAAATGTATGGCATCTAGGTCCAAAGAAGTCATTGTTCCACTGTATTCAGTATTCATCAGACCTATCATTGAGTATAATGTCCCATTTAGTATGTATCTAACCAGACATCTCCAACAAATGGAATGCCCACAGAGGTTCCTCACTAAAAGCATACAGGATGCAAGTAACATGTTCTATGCAGACCACCTCAAGACCCTATCCCTGTACTCTGTCTCCTACAGGCTGTTGAGGGGAGATCTATGCCTGCTATAAAGAGCATTGTCAGACCCCATTCTGATGGATCTCCTGCATATCAGTAAAGGCAATAGCACCAGAATCTCCCATTCTAAAGACCTAAACTTTGCCTGTGATATAAAAAGGACCTGCTGGAGAGACAGGTATGTATCCCAGAGACTATCCCATTCTCTCGAAAAGGCTCCCCATCTGTGTGAAGAAGAGTTCCTCCTTGACCCAATTCAAGTGTGACTTGGACAACTGGATGGGGAACAGGAACTTCAGCCCTAGTTTGGCACTTATGTCTTTAATGGACCCAGGCAGCCTGTAAATACCTCCACACCATAACTCAAAATTCATTCTATCTGTAGAAACATGGCTTACCAACTCTCAACTTATTCTAAATAAATCTTGATGAGTGGATGGGAAATAGGAAATACACACCGGGGATCACTTCTCTGTCTCTGCTCGATAGTGGCACAGGAAAATAACTTTCTTGGGTGGCGTAAGCCAGGGAAACTTGTTGGCTAGGCTTACGTAGGCCCTTGGGCCGATAGCCTAGTACCTACCTATGAACCTATGAACCTATGGTTCATCTCCCAGACCACTGTTTGTAAATGTTTCACCTCCTAATCCTCTGCTTACACTTATTAGGATACCAGAACTTTTCAGAGATTTAGGGATGCACAGATAGGCTTAAAAAGGCCTAGTACGCACCTATGAACCTATAATTCTATATAAAAAAAAACATTTGGAAATCCAATTAGCATAAAATTTGAATACCACCCAACATACATTTTGAATATCAAATAGCGCGTGATTCTTCCCCTTTCCTGTAGGAATGTGGGATGCTACTCAGAAGCACATGTTTAACAAAACATTAAATGACAAAAAGGATAGAAAAATGTAAGTACATTATCAAGGAGAAAGAGTAAAATCTGTAGACAGTAATGAATTGTATCACAAAATTGTACCGCACAAAGTAATTTATTTTTGCTTCAGAAAAAGAGAGTTGTAAAATGTGTTCCCTCTTTCTTTAAATTATTGTTAGTTATATAGTGTGGTTTTGTGTGTACTAGACAGCACCAGTAATCACGTGATTAGAGGATTCAGAAAATCGTATGATTGAGTACATCAAGTTTGAAAATAGGGATAACCATCCAAAATAGGGACATCCCAAATCAGGCCTGAAAATAGGAGCATTCCTCCAATAGAGGATAGTCGAGAGGTCTGGTTGCACTATTTTCTTCCAGTATTAGGAGTGCTGAGTTGATTTCGTGTCATGTCTTGGCATGTGTCTGTGTATATATTGCATAGTGACCACTCAACATTTATCTTTGTGGGAGTTATATTAGCAACTACAACAAACTTACAGATAATACACTTAATACAAATAATGACATAAACCCATTGAAAAAGAAGTGGTAAAGCTAAAAACACAGCATAATTGAAAATTAATGTATATACACATCAAACTAATATTATAAAAGCATACTACAACTCAAAGCAATTTTTATACATGGGCAAGCCCCCTGTCCACATCTTATGAAGTACTTTTCCTCCACACCACCTTACATATGCACATGTGCACACACACACACACACACACACACACACACACACACACACACACACACACACACACACACAGACACACACACACACATCACACAAATACTGTCATATAGACAAACGCACATGTACACAGACAGGTGGATAGATACAGCAGTCCCCAACCACTGGGCTGTGGAGCACTTGGTACCAGGCCGTCAGGTAAGTGATTGCCTGCATGAGTGTGTTTATGTGTCTGTCTGTGTGGGTGAGTGAATGCGTGCACGAAAGCAAAATAATGTATGTGTGTGTGTGTGTGTGTGTGTGTGTGTGTGTGTGTGTGTGTGTGTGTGTGTGTGTGTGACAGATCGTAAGAGTGAGAGCGATGTGTGAATGAATGCAGATATGAATGAGGAAGTGACTGTGTGTGTGTATGTGTAAGATCGGGAGAGTGAGAGCGATGTGTGAATGAATGCAGGTATGAATGAGGAAGTGACTGTGTGTGTGTATGTGTGAGATCGGGAGAGTGAGAGCGATGAATGAATGAATGCGTAAGTGGGTGTGTGGTGTGTGGGTGTGGCAGACAGTGAGAGCGATGTATGAATGAATGTGTAAGTGGGTGTGTGGGTGTGACAGACAGTGAGAGTGATGTATGAATGAATGGATAAGTTGGTGTGTAGCATGTGGGTGTGACAGACAGAGCGATGTGTGAATGAATGCAGGTATGAATGAGGAAGTGACTGTGTGTGTGTGTGTGTGTGTGTGTGTGTGTGTGTGTGTGTGTGTGTGTGTGTGTGAGCTCAGGAGAGTAAGACCGATGTGTGAATGAATGCGTAAGTGGGTGTGTGGCATGTGGGTGTGACAGACAGTGAGACTGATGTACGAATGAATGTGTAAGTGGGTGATATGGCATGTGGGTGTGACAGACAGTGAGAGCGATGTATGAATGAATGTGTAAGTGGGTGCATGGGGGTGGTGGCTGGTGACTTCAAATCAAAGGGAGGGCTGCAGGAGACAGCTGAATGGGTGTGGCCAATGGGAATGGGTGTGGCCAGCTATAAATGGGTGGGGCTATGCTGAAAAACCACAAAAACTGTAACTTTAATTAAATACGCTGCCCTGGGTGCCAAACCATTATTATGAGAGACCAATCAAGACAAAATGAAGTGGAGAAGAAAAAAAATATTTCCATGCATTGGCTACATAACAGCTTACTTAATATCTAGATGGAAACAAAAAGGTTGTGAGGCCTGAAATATAAATTACTTTTTAAATACATTACTGGAATGCCAGTCAAAATCAAGTATAAAAAAAACAACCAGCACTCAACTCAAACCACTTCTCATTGCACTGCAGTTCTAATTATAATTTATATTCAGAAATCAGCTTTATAAAAGTACCAAGTAACATGCTGAAAGTAGCAGTCTCTGTGATACCCCCACTTGGGAAAATGTTTCTTATCCAAAAAAGACCTGCTGCCTGAACTGTCTACTTGTTTCATGGGGAAAACATGATCAAAGTAAAAAAAATGAACAGCAAACAAGAAACAAGCTCAAGATAAATTGCTTAAAGGATTACTGCACAGGTTATGGCATTCTGTTTAGTTTATGGTAAAGCCTGCAAAGATGACTGCAAGTCTCCAACAAATGTAATGAGCTTCTGAAAATACTGTAATCCTGTCCTTTATTACAAATACCGTCATATGCATTTCAACACCTAATCCTTATACGTAATCTAGTTACGTAAATATTCTCTGCATAGCTACAACAAAAATACTTTCAATGCTGATAATTCTTTAACAGTATGCTTATTAAAGCTTACTTGTATCTTACAATCTCAGACAAGCTTACCTGATGGCCATTAAAGCACTGCTACTTAAACACAGAGCAACAGGCACTGCAACAACATGCATTTTCTGAATAATAAGAAGAATAAATCAACAGTATAAAAAATATTATAGAAAACCAGAGCATTCTGCAAACTCAAGGACAGATGAAAAGTCACTGAACTACTTGTGTCTACCTTGGATGGGGGGGGGTACACTGCACACTTACACTGCATAACTGCTCCTTGCCTTGCTTAGACACATCCAGAGTCACTACATGGGGGAGTGGGGTACAACAAGTATATCACAATTTGAAATGTCTCTGGCTAATGGTGACTGCCCTGACACATTTGTCATACCTGTCAACCTCAAAGAAAGAAATCTGGACAAAGCCATAAATAGAAGTGGGACAAAGGCTCCAAAATTACAATTTTTGAATTTTGCTCTTATAAACTTAGAAAGATAATAAAATAGTAGGTCTTGCATTAGTATGAATTTTCTGAAGACTATAAAATCTCAAACTCAAATGTCTGTCATTATTTTCTAACTTCAGTCTTTAATGATTTGCTACTAATTTGCCAGAAAACCACAATTTTGTGAGAAACAGACCGAAAAAGTAATGCAAAAATATAAAAAAGCCACACAATACAGCTGGGAACCAATATTTACACACACACGCACACACGGACACACACACACACACACACACACACACACACACACACGCACGCACGCACGCACACACACACACACACACACACAGACATGCATATACACACAAAGACAGAGAGAGAGAGAGAGAGAGAGACAGAGACAGAGATCTGAACATCACTAATTTAGAACTTTGCTTTGCCATCTTAAGACTCAAGAGAGTTTTACTGTATTAATTTCTGTAATAACGTAAGCAAGCCACCAAGTACAACTAAGATTTATATTATTGCAACAGCCAACAATAAAAAAAAATCTTATTCTACAACTTTTTTTTTTTGTATTCCCCTTCACCTTCACTAACCTGCTATTTACCAAGTACAGCTACTAAAAATTAATAAAGCCAACAAAAAAAAATCTTACTCTACAAATTACAACTTTTTTTTGTATTCCCCTTCACCTTCACTAGCCTGCTATTTACCAAATACTTTACAACGAAGAATTAATAAAAAAAAAAAAAAAAAAAAAATCTTATTCTACAAGTTACATGTAGCATCCCCCTTCACTAACCTTCTATTTCAGTTCCTTTCCTCCTTCTGTTCTTTGAAGTGCTGGCGTCTTCTTTCTTCTACATCAGCCAGGTCAATATGCACTGCTCTGCTGCCTCTGTTCACTGTCCTCTGAGACTCTGGACTCCTCCAATTAAACAAACCCCAGACATCCAAAAAACAAAAGTATACTGCTGCTGTTTCTTGGCTCGCTCTCTTTTTCCCAGCACACAAAGAATGGGAAGAGAGCGAGAGCCGAGAACCAATCAGTATCCATCCATCCAGCCAGCTGCGTCACGTACATAACTGCAGGCATGGCAGTCCAAGCCCCTTCCATTCACTGTGATTAAAAACCACATAGACTTGTGGGCATGTGTATAGTAAACCTTCATTTATTAATCTGGACTTGTTTAACTGGAATCCAGATTGAGAGAATCTATTTTTTTTAAAAAACCCAGAACTCACAAGCAAGCATGCACAGTTCGAGTTCTGGGACTTTGCTGGTCAATCAGACTCACATGCATCTAAGGTAGCCTGTAGCCAAGCCAGTGAAGACACTAAGCCAATCAGTAGTTTTTTTAAATACATTTTTTTATTGTTTTTCTTTACTTTTAGCTGGAGGGGCTGCAGTCCTGCAGTCCAATAGCACAAACTGCCACTGGATGGCATGTGGGTGTGACAGAGAGAGTGATGTGTGAGTGAATGCAGGTATGAATGAGTGAATCACTCTGTGTGAGAGATCGGAAAAGAGTGAGAGCGATGTGTGGGAGTGAATGCGTGAAGAGATTGTGTATATGTGTGTGTGTGTGTGTGTGTGTGTGTGTGTGTGTGTGTGTGTGTGTGTGTGTGTGTGTGTGTGGTATGGACGAAAGGTACACAATCTTCATTGCTGCTGCCTCCAGCGATCACTCTCACTCTTCACTCTCTCTCTCTCTCTCTCCCCCTCTCGCTCTGTCACACACACACACACACACACACACACACACACACACACACACACACACACACACACATACACCATACCTCTCAACCTCTTAGTAGTGCAAAAAATCTGGACAAAGTCTAACAGAATGGGGGGACAAATAGGGACAGATTTTAAATATTCCTCTTATAACTATAGAAAGGTGCTAGAATAACAGGATTTGTCTTATGCATTTTTCTGAAGGACATGAGGTCTGAAATTCAAATGTATATCATTATTTAATGACTTCAGTTCTCAGATCATCCCAGTGACTTGCCAGAAAATCACAAAAGTTATGAGGATCAGACCAAAACTCAGAGGGAAAAATCTAGACATTCTGCAAAAATCTGTACAGTTAAGAGGTATGAATACCTCTTGGCCTCTTACTTAGATCAAGAAGTATGGACAATGCCAAAAAATAATGGGGGGACAAAGGCCCAAAATAGGGACCCTTTTAAGTACTGCTCTTACAAACTTCAAACAGGTTTTGCATTAGCATGAATTTCCTGAAGGGTATGAAGTATGAAACTCAACTGTCTGTCATTATTTTCTGACTTCAGCCTCAATGATCTGCCAGTGATTTGCCAGAAAACAACAATTTTATGAGAAAAAGACCAAAAATATGAGGCAAAAATCTGGACATTCTGTGAAAATCTGTACACTTGAGAGGTATGCTGGACAGAGCCAAATAGTAGGAACAGATTTTAAATATTGCTCTTATAAACTTAAAATCAGTAAGGTTGCCATTAGGTTTCCTTACCTCTCAACCATAGTAGATCAATGTTATGCTGTTAAGCAGAATGTACACTTTTTTTTGGTAATTATTGCTGACGTGTTTATTGTACTTTGGAGCTTTTCTCCCCAGGTCTGGCCTCCTCGTTAAACAGATGTCTAAATAAATATCTACTTTATTATGCATGCAGCGAGATGGCCTATCCATGGAAAATTGTCTTACATTGATACCGGTCCTTGGTGCAAAAAAGGTTGGAGACCACTGGCTAGATAGATAGATAGATAGATAGATAGATAGATAGATAGATAGATAGGTAGATAGATAGGAAGCTAGATAGAGTGATAGATACACACTTTAAAGTGCATATTTTGCCCCAGTCTTTCTCTTGCTAATAGTAAGCTTAGAGACAATTGCAGGAAGATAGTACATGAAGTCAGGTCTATATTATTTGAATGAAGTTTTATAACTTCGAATACCATATGGGTGACACCATATGGTCGAAGTTATAAAACTTCGAACAGTGAAAAAAAAAAGAAAAAGTCACCTAGAATGTTAAAACAGGGGGCCAAGCCCCCTACACCCCCACACCCCCCACTCTTTAAATATACCCACTCTGAGATCACACTACAGTGCAGTAAAGGAAAGTCTTCCCTTTACCACATTATATTGTGGTCTCGGAGGTGTTATATTTAAAAAGCGGGGGTGTGGGAGGTGCAGGGGGCTTGCCCCCCTGCCTACAACCCTTAGTTTAGGGTTTAGTCTTTTCTTTTTTTTTTTTTCACTGTTCGACGTTTTATAACATCGACCATATGGTGTCGCCCATATGGTATTCGAAGTTGTAAAATGTCGCTCAAATAATATAACCCCCTTGAAGTCCATTCATAATGAAGAATTATTCAGGGAAGTATACCTTGAGCAAACCAACCTAGGAAAATACATTTCTAGTAAACTAGTACTGCAAAATGAAAGGAAAACTATAATGAGAACACAGTGAATGATGCAACCATTTATCCCTCAACTTGTGCTGACAGTGTGGCTCTCTAACCTGCATGCATTGATTATAACTTGGCTCATACAACTTAGGACTAAATGTACAGCATTGTCATCAACATTTCTTTTCTTTTGCAGAAGTGGTCTTAACTGTTTTGCCAGACAGGATCCTTTGAAAAGTACAGGTTTCTAAATGCAGTCTTCTGATTTGCACTTACTTTACTTAAGGTAGAAATTCAAACTCTTTAAACTGAAATAAATATAGTCTGGTGAAGCAGATTCAGCAACTTGCATTTAGGTTATAACCTGGATGACAAAACAGCATTTTGGAGTGATATTTTCTGGGTGATCCTAACCTTTGTCAAGGCAGACAATACTACAACAAACAACACTGTATCTCAAGGAAGGCAAAGCAATATCTTTACAGTTATAGTGCTCTACAATTATAATAAATGGAGATTATAATTTTAATGTTAATACTACAATAAACAATATTTTTCTACTTTAAAACTATACTTCTCTGATTCTTAGGCTGCGAAATGCAGTTTATTAAGTAAAGCATTCAAGAGAAAGGATGTCAGAAGACAGACCACTGAAGATGTGGAATCCTGTGTGCAGACACATTTGAAAAACAGCATGTTTTAGTAGCTACTGATTATAATGCCATAATGGAAAAGCAGTAGGAGGTAAAAATGTATATTTGTTTTCACAACAGTGACAAGCTGAGTTATTCAGCAACAGAGGAGTTTTTATTCATGTTGACCTTGACAGCAAACTTGACTGGCCACCCAGCATTGATATGCAGTGAAAGGAGCTGGTAACCACTTTCACCATAGCTTCTTCAAGCAGTATTCTTTCCATTGCTTGCTGGAACAACAAAGATGTTGTGAGCCTGAGCTTCAGAAATAAGGAACTTCTTTTGTTTTCCATGGCTTCTTTGAATTAATGGTTGTTCATCACCTTGATGCTAAATTGCACCTTTTAGAATAGGCTAATTAATGTTGAATATCCTGAATCTTAAACATACTGAGCCAATATATATATATATATATATATATATATATATATATATATATATATGTGTGTGTGTGTGTGTGTGTGTGTGTGTGTGTGTGTGTGTGTGTGTGTGTGTGTGTATACAGGGTCTATATTACCTTATCGAAAAGCCGTAATATCAAACGGCTTTTCATCGAACCATAAAAGTCGCAAGCTGTAAATAGCAAAAATGCAAATGATCGAATTCTTTCCCTGGGAAAGAAACCGCTTGGCTATCCTTGTGAGTTTGCCCTTTTCCCCACTGTAGTGCGATCTTGGAGTTGGTATATTTAGTTAGGGGGTGTGGGGTGTGTGGGGGTCAAAGCACCCCACTTTGTTATGTTTAGATTAATGTGTAGTTGGTGGTAGGGCTAGCGATTTCTTTCCCAGGGAAATAATTTGTTCATTCGTGTTTTTGCTATTTTCAGCTTTCGACTTTTACAGTTCGATGTAAAGTCGTTCGATATTACGGCTTTTTGATAAGGTAATATAGGCTTTTTATATATATATATATATATATATATATATATATATATATATATATAGACTATGTCTTATTGTGTATTATAAAATAATGAATGCATATGTCCAGCACCACTAGAGGTCAGTAAAATAAAAGCCAACTAAATATATATGCATTATCTAGATTTGCTACAAAACGGATCCCAGAGGAGCTATTTCAGTTTCATCCCAGGTGTAAAATAGGTATTACAAAACACACAAGTAAACATAATGATGCACATTAGAATGTGTAATTTATGTACCTAAAAGGCCTCTAGCAAGAGTTAATATGCTGCATGTAAACAAGAGCTGATTGGCAGTTTTTTGTTCGAGACAGCTAGAAATAAAATCAAGATTAACAACAAGGGATAACTGTGTTGCATTTTATGCAAAAGCTTGACTGACTCTTTCCTGTAAGTAGTCCTGGGAGAAAATAACTGACTAATAAGAAGGGTTAAAGTGTGATATAGCAAGTCTTGTTTGGGAAGAGTTTGATGATTTTCTGTGGTGTGGGAGTTGTATTAACTAGGGGTGGTGAAGGGATTAAGTGGTTAGAGAAAGAAATGCAACATGGTTATGCACTGAAGAATGCAGTAGAAATTTGCAAATAGTGATGCTGGTAAAGACCAGAATATTTCTTGTTAAGGATTAATAGAATAATTGGCTGTAGGTTCAAGTATAAGAAAAACTGGGATGTGGCAGAGAGAGAAAGGGGTTAATGAAAAGAAGTATTGAGTGACAAAGAGTGAAAAGTGTATAGTCACAGGAAATACAGCTTTAGGCAAAAAAAAAAGTGACAGGCTTATTATTTTTGTCTTTTTTGGGTAAAAGTGCACCAGTCATGATAAAGCAGTGACTGTGTATGTAAAACTGTCTGGCTCTATTTTTATATTTCACACTTTCTTTCACTGACCCAGCTTCCCTGTATTCTGGAAGGTACATTTGTACTAAACCTGTTTTGTATTGCATCCCATTAAACTGCTGTACCTGTTATAGCTAAACTGTAGAGCAAAAAGTTACTTTTGAACACATGACTCCATAATAATAAACCAGACATTTCTGAATTTGAGTATTTTTTAACAAAATAGTAAACAAAGTATACAGTCATAATTAAGAGCAGTGGTATACTTAGGAAAGGTTATAACATGGTTGTGTACAACAATCTGTTCAGAATACAAAGCAAATATCTGCAATATATGTTTTTAGATTAAATAAACTTCCACTAAATAAAGCTCTACATTTAGGATGATATTAAAATAGAGTTATTGCTGTAATTTAATAGAGAGTGCATTTCTACAGGCATTGCTCAATGTTATACATAATGTTAAAAACAATATGGTACAAGAACAATTCAGAGTTTAAACAACACAGCACATCAGTTTCACATCTATGATTTTTAGCTGCTTTTTCTGAATGAGAAAACAAATGTATCTTCTTAAAACACCTTCTCAATATGGACAGTGCTTTCAGCATTGATTAATAATGACAATACATAGTCCAAGTATAAGGTCTTTTTATTGACAAATTAGTAAATAAAACTAATCCAGTACTGCATTCCATATAAATTGTTACTGCTAAAGTATTAAAGTAATGATGAGAAATGTTTATTTATTTATGTATACATGTATTGTTTATCTACTGGGGTAAAAGGAACCATTACAGACACTGCCTGCTTTAAAGAGAAAAACGGTTAATGTTTTAGTGTGTTTTATAAACACATTAAAAACTGAAACAGTTACATTAAGAATAACATAAATACATGTCTATATAAAGACTATTTGGGTACAGAGTTATGCACAGAAGATGCACACAATAAATGAATAGTACGCGAACACAGTTTACATAGTTTGCAGAAATTTTGAAATGTTACATGTTTACTGGTATAGGTATGTGTATAATAATAAAAAGTTTGGAGCTTGCAAGGTTGTCTATTAAACTCTAGAACTTCACCAACCCTAAACTAAACCAACTGAGATAAACACAGAAAATATACTTTCCATTCCTAACTGTTCATTTATCCTTAGCACATCCTTCAGTGCAAACTGACACCTAGCAATGGTAATGCTGCAGGCTGGGAAAATGTACACAGGGTAAGAGTGACATCAGCTGGCCTGATAGGATAACGGCATGAAAAGTGATACTGCATTTTTTCTGGAAGTTTTTTTCATGTTATGATATAACATTTTCATACTATTTATGGATGCAGGTTGCTTGCCTAGTCATCTGTAGACTCCTTTGTACAAAGTACTACTTTTCCTGATATTCAAGACTGCCCTTCTCATGGCTGATAAACACAAAACTGTCTCAGTCTTGCTTATGTTATCAAGCTGTGTCTTAAGGGGTAATTACTGTACTTATGAATTACAGTACCTACTAATGTAATATGTGACTTCATATTTAAGTTTACAAGGCCTTCAAAACATAATCAGCAACCAGTACACAACAGAACAACCACAACAGATACACAACACTACAGCAAGAAGGAGATAACAAAAAACACGCATGGTCTTATCTGCATGATAAAGATGACATATTTGTATACCCTTTGTGGATAAGAAAATCAACATGGACTAATTCCTTGATATTTAAGGCATCCAGCAATCTAGCTGATTTAAGCCTGTCAAGTTTATAGACATTCAAGCTGCTTAACATAATCATCATGCAATCTGATAACTTTCTGTACTGCATAATACTGAGGACTTCCTACCATGGTGTAAATAAATTTTATTCCAATGGGTTGCAAACTGGCTCACAGATAGAACCCACAGTGTGAAAGTAGCTGACTCCAAGTTAGACTACCAACCAGACATGAGTGGGGTTCCACAGGGATCGGTCCTGGGTCCTCTCCTGTTTGGTATTTGCTTCTCAGAAGTCCAGGCCAACACGAAGGGACACTGGCTGACAAAGTTCACAGACAATTGCAAGTTGGTAGCCATTATCAACTCCCCAAGTGATGTTGACGTCCCAAAGAAATGCCTCACTGAGACCAATGACTGGTGTCAGAACCATGTCCTTAAGCTCAATGCCAAAAAATCTGTCGTCATCCCCTTTGGGAAAAACCCAGTTCCCATGAACTACCACATTGATGGTAGTCCACTGAACACAGAAGGCGTTATAAGAGATCTGGGAACACAGCAACCTCTCTTTTGACCACCACACTGCCACTGTGGTCAGAAAGTCCATCTATGTGACACATCTCATTACTAAGGGTTTTGCATCCAGGAAGAAAGAGGTCATTGTCTCCCTCTACTCTTCCCCATTAGGCCAATCATCGAGTATAATGCCCCATTTGGCATGTACCTCACTAGACACCTGCAACAACTGGAGAGGCTGCAAAAGTACCTCACAAAGAGGATCCTAGGCCTTAAACCCTTGTCTTAAATGGACAAACTCAAAAAACTCCAACTATTCTCTGTCTCATATTGCCTACTTAGAGGCAATCTATGCTTGACTTACAAAACCATGTCTGACCCAGCTCTGTTAGAAATGATACAGCTAAATAAATCCCAATCCCTCCGCACCACATGCTCCAGAGACCTCAACCTCATTACCACAATCAACAGAATGTCCTGGAGGGACAGGTTCATAAACCAGAGACTGCCCATGCTATGGAATAGATTTCCCATACATGTCAAACAGAACACCTCATTGGCCCTCTTCAAGAGAAATCTTGATGAGTGGATGGGAAATAGAAAATTCACCCTGGGGATCACTCCAGTGGCTCTACTCGACAGAAGCATTGGAAGCTAAGGTCGGGTGGCACGATGCTAGTGTAATCCTATGGGCTAGGCTTGTAAAGGGTCCAGGGCCATTAGCCTAGTACACACCTGTGAACCTATGAACCTAAGAGGGGGGGTAGACTGAGTGAGTAAGTGAGTGAGTGTGTGTGTGTGTGTGTGTGTGTGTGTGTGTGTGTGTGTGTGTGTGTGTGTGTGTGTGTGTGTGTGTTTGTCTATGTATACATGCATGTGTTTATTGGGAGTGGAGACATATGCACTACAATATGTTTGAACTGAATGGAGAATTTATGCACCTAACTCATTAGAAGTGTCATGTGATGAAGTTAAATAATTGCATGCAGTATGTGTTTTAAATAAAACTATTAAAATGTGCACACTTCTGTTGTGGCTTTCTTCATAGCATTATGCTTATCATATTAAATAAATCCCATATATACTATATGTTTCTTTGATGCATCTGTACTTGTTGTCTTGAACTTCATTAGTGATGTTCCCCATGAAGGAACACCTGTACCCATTCATGTCTTTAGCATCTTCATCAGCATCAGCATATTAGACAATCTTACTTAATAAACAGGCCTCTTACATATGACTAATAAAACATTTACATAATGAGAAATATACGTAAATATGTAAATATTTTATTCTAAATATTTTATACATGCATACTATATTTTTATATTTATACACACATAATTCCAAGAAAAGGCTGGCAGAATATGCAGATTATTCACCACTTCCTTAATGCAGGAGAAGACATCCCTAACCTTTTTTCTCACCAAAATGCACCTTCTCATTTCTGTACTATCTTTCCTCATCATCTTAGTCACTATTCTCTTTATTATAAACATCCTACCTTACTCTGGTATAGCAATATAAAAGAAAGTTAGCATGCAACACTTCCCTATCATAGCCATTTCACTCAATCAAACTTACTAAACTGCTTACCTTTACAACTAGAAAGCTATAAATTACCCAAATGATTACCCACCCAAATGTACCTGCTGCACAGTAAGCCTTCCTTACTAAAAAAAAAACACACACACACACATAGTACAGTCATGATTTTCTTTATTTTCTTTTTCACCCAAAAACATCATCTTCAGGAAACATTAAACTCATCACAGGTCCAGCTTCCCATCCAAAAATCCCATAAATAGGTTCATAGGTAAGTACTAGGCTAGCTGCTGTTGCAGGCCGTTTTAAGCTTAGCCGGTTTTCCTTTTTGTCCTCAAAATAACCTATTCCATTTGGTCTAGAGTGGCCTTACTGATCCCATGGTCATAATTATATATGAACCGTAATGACAACAAATAGAATCATATCATAGATAACTGGAGGGGGGCCATGCAAGGTGTAAAGCATTCATTTAGGAGCTATCTCTGTCCATTAGTAGTATGGGGGCAGTCCTGGCATAAATTTTCTGTTTCCCACCCATAGATTTAAGTTGTATTCAAATATGGGCAGGGATGAACATTGTTTTATGTGGCTGGGGAGTCTGTTAAACAGCAGCAGTATCGTCTGTGAGATATACCTGTCACTCCATACCATTCTGTTGATGTTACAGAAAATGTTTAGATCTCTAGACCAAGTATTTCTTATGCCATTTGACCTGTTGATATGTAGTAAATTCATCAGTAATGGGTTGGAGGATGCCTTGTATACCAAAAATAGGTCACCTCTTTCCTTTCTGCAGGATACCGAGTATAGTGACAGGGCTTTGAGTCAGTCCATGTAAGACATGCTGTTTTGGCCTTGTTTCCTTTTAGTAAGGTATGTCTGTGGGTGTTCCAGTTGTTGCATGTGTCTGCACAGATACACACCACCGTGGGCATTATACTCAATGATTGGCATAATGAGGGCTGAGTAAAGGAGACAATGACATCCCCAGATCTAGACACAGTTCCTTCATCTTCCTACCCTAAAAAAATAAATCCCTCCCTATTACTATCCAACATTCATCATCATAATAGATACTTAGAAAATATCTGATGCAAAAGCATAAACAACAAACAGAACCACACATCCATCCTAGAAGTAATTGGAACTTGGCTAAAAGATTACTTCTGCTGATCAACAGCCATTCTTAACAATTATCTTCCTTTTGTGGGGCCACAAACCCAGAATCAGAATTGATGGGGGTATGATGCTGTTACTCAAACAAAATCATTCTTTATGTCCTTATAAAATGCAGGACAGCAAACTCCACAGATGATAGGATGCCTAACTGGATTACTGCCCATATCGCATTGGAAGGGCTAAACATCTTCTCATTGGTGCTATTTACATATCCACCATTTTTACTTACAAATATAGAACTTCCATGTTCTCATAAGATACTCCCAATAACTTCCATTATATTAGACCACTTCAACTTCAGTGCTATTGGTCCAGATAAACCACAAGAGACAAACATGTTAGCTTTTTTTAACCTAGAATGGGTAGTCCAATAACCTACCAAACTCATCCTCTAAAGAAGAAGAAAAAAAAACACTCAACTCTTGATCTAATACAGTCAGGCATTGCTCAGACATACCTGTCAACTGTACATATTTTCGCAGAATATCCAGATTTTTGCCTCATATTTTTGACATGTTACTCATAAAATTGTGGTTTTCTGGCAAACTATTGCCAAATCATTAATGACTGAAGTCAAAAACATAACGACAGTCATTTGAGATTCAGACTTCATACCCTTTAGAAAATTCATGCTAATGCAAAACTTGTTATTCTATCAACTTTCTAAGTTTGTAAGAGCAATATTTAAAAATTGACCCTATTTTTGCCCCCCCCCCATTATTTATGACTTTGTCCAGATTTCTTGCTCTAAGTGGTTGATAGTTATGCTCACAGATGTAAACACACCAGCATTTTACCAAATGCCATTATTGACTTTTCATTTGTTGTCTCCTTTTGGACCTTCAAAACTAAAAAAAAAAAAAAAAAAAAAAAAAAAAAACTCCTCCCCCTACAATAATCTTGAGCAGACACTTTCCACAGTTCAAAGCACCTGGACTTAACAGTCTAATGGCCTACAAGGGCAGTTAGCCTAGTACTTACTAATGAATCTAATAATGAACAGATGTAATATAAGCAGTTTTGATGGATGGGGGATTTTTATCCCCTCAGTGCTGTACTCCCTTGTAAGCATGCACACTTTAACTATGGGCCTTTTTCATGTATTCTCTTCTAAAATGGTTAGTACAAAGCAGCAACGCTATTCAGTGTTGGGAAGTAGTAATTTTCAATTCTCATTTGATGGCAAAAACTGATAAGAATTTGTATTTGGCCACATGGCTCTACAGACCATAGTGTTATGTAATTTTTAGTCAATGCATGGAGAAAACTGTCAATGATATAAGCAAGTGTAGCCATTTATTGTGTCCACTTTCACAGTTTCCACCATTCACTTTAACCTAGATGTGATGTTCAAATTGTCTGTAAGGTATGTCAAGGCTTCTTATCTACTAATTACTGTTGGCTGTTTCACAATTCTCATTTGTTAGATTCCATATTTTGGTCAACAGTCTATTCAAATGCATGTCAGCAAGTAATACACAAGCCGTGCAAATGTAAGTTAAGAGAGCAGGGCTTGAAGTCCAGCCTTGTAAATGTTTTAGCAGTGTGAAACCCAATTGTTGATAGACAATCATGACTTAGTGTATAGATCTGTTTTGACTTGGATATGACAGTTTCTCATGCGGTCGGGTTTGTTCTCCTAACAGTTGTGCTCAGTTTTAAGCATGATCATATTCATTCACATACAGTTATATGTGCACTTTCTGAAAAGAATTGTATAGTATGTTGCATGGTGTCATTATTGAGTACATAAATCAGGTGACTATGATTCTGACAGGCTGAGTTCAACTCTATGCTGATCTCACTTGCAGGAGACTGACAACTGTCATTATCACATGATAGCCATGTCAGCATAAAACTGCAATAACTTGGCATGTCCATCTAATAGCTTCTGTGCATCAATGACATCATGCATAAAGTCATACCTTGGGTATTTGCTTTCACTCCCCACTTGTGTGATGAAAACTCTACCTGTGCATTTTACATGGCACAGCGTTACTATTAAAAGGAAATGTCTAGGTGTATTCACACCTCTTCAGAACATGTTTTGTTGTTGTGTATTGGTGTGTCCATTAATCTCCATTAACAATATCAAGATTAAAAGGCGGCCACGGTGGTGCAGCGGTTAGCGTTGCCACCTCACAGCAAGAGGTTTTCCGGTTTGATTCTCAGCTGGGGTGCCTTCTATACAGAGTCTGCATGTCCTCCCTGTGGTTGTGTGGGTTTCCTCCCAAAGACATGCAGTAGGTGGATTGGATACTCTAAATTAGCCCTAGGTGTGAGTGTGTGCGTATGTGTGCCTTCTGTGGAAGGTTGGATGCTGGGCTGGCAACATGACACCATAAAACTCCACTGCCAGTCATGAGCGGACAGATGATCTGTTGTGGCGACCCCTAACCGGGAAAAGCCAGAAGAAGTGAAGATTAATCTCCCTCCTCAGGCTACCTCTCTATTACGCTCATTGATTTATATTATTCTCTTCCTCATTTCTTCTGGCATTTCTACTCGATTATATTGCTCCCTACATCTTACTACCCAAACTTACTCCCTAAATTTCTCTCATCTTATTATCTTCTGTAGTCTTTCTTCACATTAATTGTTATCTGAACTGCTGGTATTATATTTTTAACTGTATTTGTTGAATTATGCTTGTATGTCTGGAGCTTTTCTCCCTGGGCCTCCACTGAAAATGGATATGTATCCAGTTGGACTTTCCCAGTTAACAAATGTAAAATAAATTAAATAAAATAAATAAGATTAGTAAGCCTGAAACCAGGTAAGTACATTTTGTTTGCATCATATCACATAGTCTAGTCCCCTAAAATGCATTAGGCAGCCACCTCTTTGCTGAGTACTCTGTTAGCATGCCTTGCTCATGCTCTCTTCAGATGAATCTATTCTTGAACAAAGTCAGGAGTTCAAACCCAGGTATTTGCATTTTGTTTGCCTAACATCAGGCACTGTATTCCCATGAAATGCATTTGGGAGCCGCCTCTTTCCTGATTATTCTGTTACCATGCCTTAGTAATAACTGAATCCTGCGGGGTTCAAACACAGGGATTGTGCATTTTGTTTGCCTAACATCAGGCACTGTATTCCCCTGAAATGCATTTGGGAACAACCTCTTTCCTGATTATTCTGTTACCATGCCTTAGTAATAACTGAATCCTGCAGGGTTCAAACCCAGGTATTTGCATTTTGTTTGCCTAACATCAGGCACTGTATTCCCCTGAAATGCATTTGGGAGCCGCCTCTTTCCTGATTATTCTGTTACCATGCCTTAGTAATAACTGAATCCTGCGGGGTTCAAACACAGGGATTGTGCATTTTGCTTTCCTGATAGCAATTGTTCTGTAACGTAGAAATGTGTTATTCTACTCCCCTTAGTTCCCAATGCTCTGGTAGCCTTTGATAGCCTGTCCTGCTACTACAATAATCTGGCACATTTTAATGGCATCAACAGGGGATCAATGCCATCCCTAATTTTATCACATTTACTGCTCTCATCTGTTACATTCTCCAGAACCAGAACTCTCTATTCATGACTGTGTCCAACATGTGGGTTACACTGGCATTGTCTTAACATACTTTATACACTTATACCACTGTTGCATTGGCCAGTTAGGAGGTATGTGTTATTCATGTCTGTTTAACTGAACCACATACCTCTGCAAGGAAGAGAGATGTCTCACTGGAGATTTGCATCATAAGTGCTTCACTGTTTAACCTTGAAGCATTTGTATTGTATTATTGGAGTTCTGTGTTTGTACTCCTTGAGGTCAATTACTTGTTCTGTTTATTGCAATCCACATGTACCTGTGAAGCATTTCGCAGGGTTTTTTATGACTACTTGCATTATGTGGTTTGCAGTATCCTCTTAACATTACAACATGGATACACTGGCTTGCAGATTACAGTGCTGCACTGACCCACCTCAGGACACATTATAAGTGCACAGTGAATACTCCATTGTTGTTAGGTATGTTATTGTTGTTTTACATTACTGGTTTATTGTCATATCACACATCTCCCATGTATATACTTTTCACCTGCCCTAAGTTTCACAGCTTTCCCACTATTTGCATCATTGTTACAAAGTGTTCATTTTGACTGCTGCAGTTGTCTGTCATATGCTTGCAGACTGCAGTCAGTTATGACACACCTTTGGATATAATACTTCATACCCTTCAATGCCAGCTACTGGCATGATTGTTATTCTGTCTACTTTCACATTGTATAAGAGTGCAATGCACAATCTGTCCCTAATTTACTGCCTTTGTTTGCACATTACTTTTGTTTTGGTCCAGTGTTCTTGCATTGAGAGGTTAAGAGGTGTGCCTGTGTATACTTCCAAATGTTTCAAATGGCCATATTAACCTACACATTTTTAATGCTGAACCTTTTCTTGTCTCTGAGTCTTGTGCTATGTATCTGATTATATTTATTGCATACTCACTACAGACCTGTATGAGTGCACATGCTTTGGCTACCTGTGGGTTCTTATAAGCACTTCATACCTCTCCAGTGTCCAATTTATTCGTCAGGAACACCACTGATTTTGGCTCATAATGTAACTTATATCCTGCCTAACCACTCATATACTGTAAGTGGTAAATTAGGGGGCAAAGGTGATGGATTACACTTTATATAAAATAATTAATTAGACTTGCATACTTATTCTACTTTAGACAATGCATGTTAATTCACATTTCTCTTACTATGTCAACATCTCATGTTCAGAGTACTAATATTTTACATGTCCCTGATTATTTCTGGATGTCTCTGTGATTGCAGACCTCAGCTGTTGAGAGCTATGATACACATTTGTTTGTTTACATTTTGCACTCAGGGATTGCCACCTAGTTTACCATGATATGGCCACAGGCCTGTGCTATGGGCTTAGGGAGAATCTACATCTCTTGGCTACATGCATATATGATTAGTAATGCTGTTCATCACGCAATTGCCTTAACTTGGATGCAACATGGGCATGTTGCTAATTATTCCTCAGGAATAAATAACAACATGAATAGTCATCTCTGCTGGCATTTTATTGATATGATACATACCTTTGAGACTTTTAGCTACAGATGAATTCTGCAAAAACTTTACACTCAGTTTTGGTGAAAATACCATTGTTTGGTTTTAAAAAGTTCCTCTAAAACAGGACATTGCAAAAATAGTACAACTCTTCCTTTGAAACAGAAATAGTTAATACTGGTGTACCACAGGGCTCAATACTGGGACCTCTTTTATTTCTATTTATCAATTACCTTACACCCAATCTACCAAACCTTTAACTAATACTCTATACTAATGAAATCCTCTTGATAGAATCCAGCAACTCTCATCTATCTCTCCAGTTAAATCTTCAGAGTAATTTTCCAGACCTCCGCACTTAGCTCCAAAATAATAGACCACTACTCAATAAAAAGAAAAGTAATGTAATGCAGCTTGATTACTAAATTCAACTGGCTCCCCATCACAAACCATTAATATATTCAAAATTTTACATTTTGGTTACTGCTTACCCCTGAAATGTGTACTTCCTTTCAAAGAACCTAATTTCAACATCCATAACAGTCAGAGTGAAGCTTTAACCCTAACAAGATCAAAATGTGAAATATGTATGAGGCAATGGCCTTCTCTAAACTAGGCCCTGCTCTTCAGAATTCCATCCCAGATGAGGTTAGAAAAAGATAAAAACAGACCCTTCAGAATTTCTAAAGTGCACTATATGAGTATTGGATCAAAAAATCTAAATGTAGCTGCTATCAAGCCCTAGAATAAATGTATACAATTCTTAAGAATTCAACAACAAGCCTTTTCAAATTAATCATAATCTGTACTTTCAGATGACATAGCTCAAGGATTATAATTTTATAAACTGAAATTCAGTGATCCATCTTTTTTAATAACAGACAATTATTTATTCAGTAATATCATTCGGTTCATAACACAGACAATTGAAGAACCATATATAAAAACAGTTAACAATGAAGCTTTTTCATCAAGGGTTAGGCTTGGCATAACAAGATCTTCACCTTATAAACACAAGGTACAGGGTTTGACTCTAACCTCATCTTGCTGACTAGGCTTAAAATGGCCCTTCAAGGCAGTTAGCCTGATATTAAGTTATAAATAAGATCCTATTTGTTGTTTTTACTTATTTTCATCCATTTCAGTAAACTTAAAAAAAAAACTTGCAATAACCAGTTTTGGTATATTTCATTACCACTGGTTTCTGCTTTGTATTAGACACTTTACTATGTCTACACCACCCATGCGGTCTGCTTCCACAACCTTATCTTTATACTGGCTGGCATGTTTATCTTTCATATGCTTATTTTTCCTTGCATGCATCTTTTTGCCAATATTAACCTGTGTATTTTGCTGTTACTATTATGTCTTTTTTAATTCATGTATTTACTGTACCTCTGGGACTCGGATCATTACTTAAAATGGTCAGTACACCTGCTCAATAATCTGCTTAACAAATGGGAAATAAATAAATAATACTGCCTCCATTCTAGAAAATGCCAGAGAAATCCAGCCACCAGATGATCTAAAATCAAGTCAGATGTAAAATGCAACAAATAATATCACTTTTACTGGTAGTAGGCAAGTAGTCTCATGCAGGACATGTGCGACATAGTTTACAACCCAACAATGTAAATCATAACTATCTTGTGAGATAAATCACAGTGCATAAATGTATTTATAATAAAAAACACTAGCAGGAAGAGATTAAAGGTAAGTGAATAATTGTTATTTAAATAATAATGAAAATTCTGCATATACAAAACAAAAGGTTCCTAGGCTGGCATATAAAGTGAAAATAAATAAAAGACAAAAAAATAGGATGTGCAGAAAACAACCTAAGCTCCAGATATCTAAGTTACCTGATTAGTTTACTACAGAAACACTGAACCTACATAAGTAACTAGCATAAACATCAACTAGTTTTCTTTTCAACATATACATTTTTATAAAATGTCTTTTCCCCAGATCCCAATGTCCATCACATCGTCTTTTGCTGGGAAAACAAGTACTGTTACACACTGTGGTGACCACAGCCGATATACGGCCATATCTGCTTTCCTTCAGTCCTGAATGCCCTAGTTGTTTTATAACCATTATATCCCACAAGTCTTCTATCCTTCTTTTTGATTCAACATATTACATATACGTCCTCTGTCCTTTGATATGGAGACAATCTTCATATACTACTGATGAACATAAGGGAAAAAAGAAAAAGCAAAAATACATTAAAATGTAACTGTTTTATTTAGTCTGGCATTTCCCCTGGCTTCACAAGTACATCATGGGAGAGATGAATATAAAGGCCATACAAGTGTTGCATCTTACAGGCGTTTGAATACACAATGGCCCTTTACTAACTTTTACAGATCTTTATTCATTAATTCTGGCCAATAAAGCTAGCTTCCACTAGATGTATTCATAAATCCTTAAGGAGTAATTTGCATATCTCCTATGATGCCCTCATCCTCTAACCCCAAACCTAACTGAGACCCTAACCTTAACCCCTGCACCTTACCTTAGAAAAGCTATAACACTATCACTACAAAAGATATGCTCAGGCACCGAAACATGCACCAACAAACAGGTACAAGACTATAGCTTTCACCTTACTTGAACTGTAACTATCGATCTGTCTATCTCCATTTAAAATACACACATACACACATTCAAATTCTAACATGTTTCATTATACAAATGTAAATAAATTACTTTTAAGAAGTATATGCTTGATGTATGCCTCGCTACATCATTATTGAATATGCATAAGCATATTATATAAGGCTTTCTTAAATTGTAACCTTTAGATATCAAAAATGACCCAGCATTCCATGTTTAGTTAATTGTTGCATTAACTAACCACTCTACACTATTTGGGCTAGTGAAACAATTTACTAGTGTAACAATTTTCTGGGTTCAGTTATGAAAGCCATGGTACTGCCTTAAAATAAATTGTGTATAAAATTCAATCGACATAAATTGATTTTTCCAATGTGCCAGACTATGAAGTGTTTTAGAACTTTGAAGATATAATACACTTAGTGAGAAGCTGTGTCTCCCTGATGAACAAATCACTTTAAAAGCTGTTAGATACTTCACTGAGCCATAATTTTTCTTCTTTTTAACAGCAAAGTCTGTTAAACTTTTAAAGATATTTTAGCTTTTTGTTGGTGATCTGTTTTTGCTGGTAGTGGCAACTATTATGTTCTAATCTGAGATTAGTATTTATTATTTAATAGCCATGAATTCAGAGAATAATTTTGGCACTCTGTGTACTACATGTCTGTTTTCAATACCACAAAATGTATTTCTAGACCTGAGCTGATGGGTACACCTAACTGCTGAGAGCATGCCAGTCATATAATGGTTATGATTTTGAAACAATAATCTGTGGCAAAAAGCTGTGCTCATTAAGGAGGCCACTGTAGTCAAAGTTGTATCTTTTCCTTAACCACCAGTTCTGAGCAGATCTGAGTGCTTCCTTTGTGTCTGTGGACATATGTGAAGAAGGCCTTATGATTGTCTTTAGCATATGTGGCCAGTTTGGACTCGAAGTTTGCTTTGGAGGATTTCATTAGTCTTCTTATTTGCTTGTTCAGTCTAAGGAGAGATTGTTTCTAATTAGGCACCTGCTCCTTCTTGGTCCTGGCCTGCATTTCTTTCCTTTTATTATAGAGTTTATTTATTGCAGATTTCCACCAGACAGGTTTACTCTTCCTTGAGGAGGAAGATTTTGTCCTGTTGGGTATTTCTGATTCCATGTAGCTATACAAATGCTCGTATAATACTTTGGTGTAGGTTTGGACATATGTGGCAGTTCCTATGGAGGGGGAAGGGGCTGTGAAACTGTTTATGCCTTCCCTCAGGAGGTTGTAATCAGCTTTGGAGAAGTTTTTTTGTTTTACCCTAGCTGGGGCGGGGTCAGGGGAGATGGTGACATTGAAAGTGACCTGTTTGTGGTTGAATCTTACCAGGGAGGATGATACTGTAGGGATGCTGCAGTGGTTACTCATGTTGGTTAATACCAAGTCCAAAATATTATCACCTCTTTTGGGGGTGTCAACCAGCTTGTCCAAGGCATTTGCATTGATGAAATCAGGGAATCTCTGGGCATTTCTGTTTCGGCATGAGTAGTTCTTCCAATCTATGGTTGGATAGTTAATGTCGCCCAGGATCAGGATAAATGGTTGAATCTTGATAGATTCAAAGAGGTCCAGATAGGTGGAGTGGACATCTTGAGTCAGAGCTGGGGGCCTGTAGCTAGCTATGATTTGAATAGGGTCTTGCCAATGGTTAATTGCACCTGGAATGTGTTTCCTGTCCATCATACTGTTTGACCAGCCTGGAGATGTGTATGTCTTTAATATACATTGCAACTCCAATTTCTTTTGCTTTGCTACCCATGGTTTAGGGTCTGAATGTATGATAGGATGAGGAACCTGGTATGGCTGGGGTGCTTTCTGTAGCTTTGAACCAGGTTTCAGTGACTGCACAAATGTCAGCATCTTCCATGGTTAAGAATGCTTGCAGTGCATGCAGTTTCATGTTTAGAATCCTAGTGTTTAGAAGCATGACTATTAATTTGCATTTTGATGAAATTGTCATGTTGGTATTTATTTTTATAACATTTGTTTACCGGGAAAGTGCAACTTGGAATGAAGACAATTTTCACTAGAGGCCTGGGGAAACCAGAGCACCCAGAGGGTGCTTACACAAATGCAGGGAGGACATACAGACTCTGCACAGAAGGCACTCCAGCCAAGAATTGAACTGGAGAACCTCTCACTGTGAGGTGACAATGCTACCGCTGCACCACTGTGGCATCCATATGGGCATATGGCAGTTCTGATCTGATGGCATTGCCTAAAAAAAGCATTATGGGGGAGGCAAGAGTCTTTGACAGAAGCCTGAAGCCCAAGGGAGAGAGATGCAGGCCATGTCTATCAAAGCATTGTGGTCTGTCGATCATGTCTTACCAGGATGTCAAGTACTGGATCCCCTTGGAATGACACCAGAAACTAAGCCAATTGTTAAAGTCAGTCATTTTCTGTTTGTATTGAGGCATCACTCTGGGTGAAGGCAGAATGCTGTTTAAGGCTAGGAACATACCTGCCTGGACACATATTCAGGGAATTCAATCATGACTGTCTTCATATAGTCGAGAGAGGTACATCTCAAATCATTCACACCAACATGGACTATAACAGAGTCATAACAGTACCTGTTGTTGAGATACATGAGAACATTGGTGATATGGTGGATTCAGGCACCTAATCGTGACTTTCTCCTTATCCAGCCTGGTGAAGGGCACATGTGTGTGTCTCACAATAGAGTTTCCTATCACTAATATGTTGAGTTTATGTTTAGGCTTTAGTGGCTGTGAGACACACATGTGTGGACTATGTGTGGTGTGTGGTGTGGTGGGCAGTGGTGTTTGCGTGTATTTTTGCCTCAGAGCTCTCTTTTATTTGGGCATGTTTTTGTTGAGGACCTCTGCATATGTGCGTGCATGTTGTGTAGGTGTGGGTGGTGTTTGAGGTGTGGTGTTTGTATTGACAACCTTCTCAGTGCCAGATATACTGGCTTGTGAGGGAGAGAGCATTGAATACTAGCCTGTGAGGGATAGAGCATTGCGTCTAATTTCTTACTGTAATTGCATCTCTCATACATTGTGTTCCTAGCTGTTAGTAGTAGAGGCCTGTCTGTGTACATGAGGCAGTTGCTGCACTATCTCAGGATGCTCATATCAAACAGACTGGCAGGAAAAACCATAGGGAATTGTCCATCCATTTTTGCCAGAATCTGAAAGCCAGAGGCCAGAGAGAGCTAAGGGGATAAAGGGTGGACAGTCAAGAGGAGTACTACTAGGTGATCACACAAGTGCTACTAAAGGAAATTTGTAGGTGGAATACCTCACAGTGGGTTAAAAACAGTGCAGCTGTGGTGCATGGTGTACAAACAAGTCCACACCAACTCAAATGCGGGGTTTAAATACCACAAAAAACAGAAGATTCTAGTAACACAGACATCTAGTCTCTTTGTCCAGAAATGTGCTAAAGATGAGGAACTATACTGGTGGGATACAGCTGTATTTAAGGGAAAAATTTAATTATCTGTCTGGCTGTGGCTCAAAATTGTGCGGCAGTCTATGGTACTGGGCAATGACCAAACAAGCAGAAACCCACTCAAGGGTGGGGGTTAAATACCAGAAGGTTAAAACCTAAAACAACTTTAAAAAAAGCACAAGGGAACCAATGAGGTGCCTACTCCAATCCCTAGGCTAGCCAACCTTTACCAGCCAGGGGCCAATCATCACAATCCTCTCACTAGAGTGCAGATGAGACCTTTCTAATTCAAGATGGCCAGGAAAATGTGCTCTGAACAAACAGCCGCTACAAACAAACAAACAGACCCTGAAACAGCAACCCTGAGTCTGGGCTATGCTACAGCTACTAGCTACACTATTTTAGGCAGAACACACTACAGAAATGTTTACCATAGCAGAAAAACAACAGTGAGACACTAAATAAAAGTTTTAAACAAAAAAGAGCATGGAGACTCTACAGAATGCTTTTAACTAAAAACAAATCAGTTGTATGATACACTTCTTGGCAGGAAAATCAGAACAAACAAACAGATGCTTAACAAATAGAGAAGATTTCCAGTTAATACCTTTCACACATTGAAAATGGTGAAAAAACTTTATAAACAATGAAAACAGTAACTAAAATGATTTAACAGTCCCAGTAAGGCAGACAGCTGCAGACCAAGAACACTGCATCAATAAGCCCAGACAATATCTCAGGATGCTTTCTTAATATCATGAAACATGACCTATCAGGGCATCTGGAATTACTATTTAACTGTAGCTTTCAAACAGGCTTTGTGCCTCATGAATGGAGAAATGCAACAGTCATCCCTCTGCTCAAAGGTGGGCCATCTACAGACCCCGGATACTACAGACCAATAAGTCTCACTGGTCTTGTATGTAAAGTCATGGAAAGAATTATCATGGAGATGATCAACAGAGATATAGTAAACCTCCTGACACTGGACCCAACCCAGTTTGGTTTCATCAAGGGCAGATCATGCCTACTCAACCTGGTGGACTTCTTTGAGAAGGTCACCAAAGCAATGGATGACGGCATAATCATTCACACTGCTTACCTTTCCTGGCCAAGGCATTTGACACAATACCCCACTCAGGCATTGTTGACAAACTTAAGAGGTTAGGTACAAACCTGTATGTCACCCAGTAGATGGCCAACTGGTTCACAGATAGGACCCAGGAAGTTAGAATTGGGGAGTTCCCCTCTACAAAGAGGCTAGTCACAAGTGGAGTCCCTCAAGGATCAGTCCTTAGACCACTCCTTTTTGGCATTTACTTCTCAGATGTCAAGGCCAATGTCAGTGGTCTCTGGCTGACTAAATTTGCAGAAGATTGCAAATTAGGAGCTATCACTGAATCTCACACTGATACAAATGTTCTCCATGAGGGGCTAATACAGACAAACAACTAGTGTCAGAGCCATGGAATAAAACTAAATGCCAAGAAATGCATAATAGTATCCTTTTGGAAGTCATCCATCTCCTGTAACTATCATATTGACAACACAGCCCTTAGAGCTAACCCAGTAGTCAGGGACTTAGGGCCACACATAGATAGATAGATAGCCTTTGACCATCACATATCTACAGTGTTGAGGAAATCATTCTATGTTGTACAACTTATAAACAAAGGTATGGCATCTAAGTCCAAGGAAGTCATTGTTCCACTGTATTCGGCATTCATCAGACCAATCATTGAGTAAAATGCCCCCTTTGGAATGTACCTAACTAGGCATATCCAACAACTGGAATGTCCATAGAGGTTCCTCACTAAAAGAATACAGGGCGTAAGTAAAATGCCCTATGCAGACCACCTCAAGACTATATCCCTGTATTTTGTCTCCTACAGGCTTTTGAGAGGAGATCTATGCCTACAGGGCATTGTCAGAACCCATTCCGATGGACCTCTTGCATATCAACAAAACAAACAGCACAAGAATTACCCATTCTAAAGACTTAAACCTTGCCTGTGATATAAATAGGAACTGCTGGAGTGATAGGTATGTATCCCAGAGACTACCCCGTCTATGGGACAGGATCACCATCCATGTGAAGCAGAGTTCCTCCCTAAACCAATTCAAGTGCAACTTGGACAATTGGATGGGAAACCGGAAATTCATCCCTTGTTTGGCACCTATGTCTCTAATGGACACAGGTAACATTTGAATGGTTCATCTCCCAGGCTCATGCTTACACTTATCAAGGGTATCAGAACTTGTCAGAGATTTGGGATGCATGGCTAGGCTTAAAAAGGCCCTTGTGGACATTAGCCTAGTAAACACCTATGACCCTATAAACAACAGAGCAGTTTGTTCATAGTAAAAAACACTGTAAAAAAAGTTGGCAGCAGACAATAAAAAGTGCAATAAATGGTAAGAATGGACAATGAATAGAAAAATAAGTAAGAAAACAGGCAGCTTATGTTTTTTAGGAATCTCAGAAGTCTCTAGTCATCTGAAATCTCAGCACAGACTTGTGAATATGAAGCCAGGTAACATGAATGCCTCAAAATCCCTTCAAGTGAGCAGTGATCTATGGATACATACTGACATGAGCAATGAAAATCCTGTTTAGCACAAGGCATGTGTCCAATGTCTTCATTCAAGCAGTTTGTATACACTCATATTGTACTCAGGACAGTGCAGTGTTACGCAACATGTGTTCATAAACATACCTTATTGCTTGTTCAGTGGACCATCTGAGTGGCCTTGCCTGCACTTGGAGTGGTAAAAGCAGGACGTCTGCATGGTATTCCAGCAGAGATGAGTATTTCTGATATTTCTGCACAGGGATGTTAATAAGCACGCACTGGACCACCATGGTGGACCTTTCAAAAACATTAACATGTGGTATAACCTGATCAAGGTGTTGGGTGATGCCACTGGGGGGAATAGTGTTGTTATTACTATGGTGAGCTGATGTAGCACCTACATGACGAGTTCTGCAAATGGGAGGCAGAGGTTTAAGAGAGGGATCCATGTTAGTTACAGTTTGAAAACTAAATATTCCAAGTATTACTAGTTTTTTTTTTATTTACTTATTATTTAAAGTAAACTGATGTGACCATAAATTAAAACAACAGTCTTTGTAGAAAATATTTTGTTTACTGTTTGGTTATAGCACTTAAATATTCATAGGAAAAATGAGTTTGATCGGTCACTTCCTGAAATGAAAAGTAAGTAGGAAATGTCCATCTGAAAAAAAATCTTTGTAGTGGCCACATGCAATCCACCATGAAGGAATCAGCATTTTGACTTAACTCTTAGAACTGGAAAGAAGATAACTTTCAGCATTCAAAACAGAGAAACAGTACTTCCTGCTGCCAAAACAGGACGAGAAGATGGTAAACTCCGGTGTTTACCCATTTCTTCACCTCACATTACCAGACTGTAAAAATGAAAATGTATGACAGGGTATTGCATAATTAATGTGAACTATGCTAAATACATGGCAGAGAAACTAAAAGAGTTTATGGAAAAAACTTCTGTTCACTACAAACAGGTAGATCTAAAGAGTTTTATGTACAATTTTTAATTTAGACTGATTTATTGTTAATGCCAGTAGCGGTTTACCTATTGCAGTCTTTATCAAATTTATGAAGTAAAATGGCCTACATTTATCTTTTAAAGGTTGACAAGCTCCTTAAGTGATGTGTTCCCTGACAGTGCATTGTAGATTTTTTCTAGAAATGGAAAATGTTCGTATGAAGGAAGGGAATTCTATATACTGATTTTTCAATTTCCTAGAAGAGGTTGGCAGAACTTATATTTTGCTGCTCCAAGTTGATGGATTTTTTAATCAGTGATAATACGTCTTAAATAAGATGTAACAATTTAAAAATAATCAGATTAAATGCCTGTAAATGACAAAACTGAAGACTGAAAATTGGTTGTATTACTACTTGTTAAGTACTCTAGCCCATAAAAAGCAAGTTATTGTGTAGGGCTTTGATATGGCCTGAAGTAAAAAGCATTCTGGAAAATCAGGAGCTATAGTTGTTTATGTCACACCTCCTATATTTTTAGGAACCATTTTCCATATCCATTCAAAGAGTTTTATTCTTTCAGGTAAATGAGGAAAGTGTTGATTTGATTCTCAGCAGTTACTATATAGAAATTTTTGAGAATGCATTAATTGTGCAATATATTCTGAGCTTGCATAATTTTGTAAGAAAATGGAACTTCATCTTGTTCCACTTATCAGTGTCCTTTTTGTTTATTGTTCTCAAGAAGTTCAAACTGAATATTTTTTAATCAGATTGTACTTTATATCCATACATTTAGCAGCTATCTGAGAGATGTTTAGTTTCTGAAACATTGAATCACAAATGTTCCATAAGGAGCTGAGAGAAATTCGGGCTGATTTTTTGATATTTAGTTTAATCAATAACATTTGACAGATGTTTAAGAGGGAATATGGATTGGATATAGATATATATATATATATATATATATATATATATATATATATATAGATATATATATATATATGTGTGTGTGTGTATGTATAGCTTAGTACTAATCTATTAACCTATATGTATATATATAGGTTCATAGGTTCATATGTAGGTACTAGGCTATCAGCCCTGGGGCCTGTATAAGCCTAGCCAAAAAGGTACCCTGGCTTTTGCCAGCCAAGAAAATTATTTTCCTGTGCCCCTGTCAAGTAGTGCCACAGAAGTGATCCCCGGGGTGAATTTTCTATTTCCCATCCAGTAGTCAAGATTTTTCTTAAAGAGGGTCAATGAGGAGCTTGACATGAATGGGTAGTTTGTTCCAGAGTATGGGAAGTCTCTGGGACAGGAGTCTATCCATCTAGGATATTCTGTTTATTGTGGTGACAAGGTTTAGATTCCTGGAGCATGTGGTTCAGAGAGACTGGGATTTCTTTTAAGTGTAGCATGTCCAAGAGCTCTGGGTTTGACATAGCTTTGTATGTTAGGCAGAGATTGGCTCTGAGTAGGCAATATGCGACAGAGTACAGCTGGAGTTTTTTGAGACGGTCTGCATATGGCATCTGTTTGAGGCCAGTAATCCTTAGTGAGGTATTTCTTAGACCTTTCCAATTGTTGTAGGTGTCTTGTGAGATACATGCCAAACAGGGCATTGTACTCTATAATGGGTCTTATGCGGGATGAGTAGAGAGAACAATGACCTCCTTTTTTCTAGAGGAGAACCCTTTTCTAATGAGGTGTGAAACGTAGAAGGATTTCGTGACTACTGTGGCGATGTGGTTATCAAAGGAGAGACTACTGTCCACCTGTGTCCCGAGGTCTCTTATCACACTTTCAGTGTTTAGTGAGCTACCACCTATGTGGTAATTCATGGGTACTGAGTTTTTCCCAAAGGGGATGACAATGCACTTCTTGGCATTGAGCATGAGGCCATGACTTTGACACCAAGCATCTACCTCTGTGAGGCCCTTTTGTAGAATGTCTACATCATTAGGCGATTTTATTATGGCTTCCAGTTTGCAATCATCTGCGAACTTTATAAGCCAAAGACCTTCAGAGAAGTAGATGCCGAACAGGAGAGGACCCAGGACCAAACCCTGTGGTTCTCCACTTGTCATTGGTCTGAAGTCGGACTTGGAGTCAGCTACTTTTACTGTGTGGGTTCTGTCAGTGAGCCAGTTGGCCACCCATCTTGTGACATAGGGATGTATGCCCAGTTTAGTGAGTTTATCTATAATTCCAGAGTGGGGGATGGTATCGAAAGCCTTGGCAAGGTAAAGATAGGCTGTGTGCACTACCTTGTCCTCATCTATGGCTTTATTGACTGCTTCAAAAAAGTCAATCAGGTTTAGTAGTCAAGATCTACCTTTTACAAACCCAAACTGAGTGGGGTCGAAGGTTTGGAGGTTACCTATGTCTTTATTTATAAGCTCCAAGATGACACATTCCATGGCCTTGCAGACCAGGCTCATCAGGGTAATGGGGCGGTAGTTTCCGGGGTCCATGGTGACACCCCCTTTGTGGAGTGGGATAACCATCACTGTACGCCATTCAGTAGGCACATAGCCTGAGGTGAGGCTATGATGGAACATGGTACTTAGGTGGTGTGCCAGTTTGTTCTGTAGTTCATGCAGTATGCAGCCAGGGATGTTGTCTGGTCCCATGGATACTGTGTTCTTGGCTTTGGAGAGTGCGGGCTTTACTTGTTCATCCGTGATTACAGGGGCTTTGTATTCTTCTGGTATTATGATTGGCTTTTTGGAGGGTGAGAGGGGAGTAAAGTTAGCATTGAACCTATCTGCCAGGATGTTGGTTCTGTATATTTAGTGCCATTGTGCTGTAGCTCAGAGAAGATCTGAGTGTTGCCATTGAGATTCTTGACATAGCTTTAGAATGCTTTGTGGTTGTCTTTGGAATCAGTGGTGATTTTATTTTCAAAACTGGCTTTGGAGGTTTTTATGCGGGATCTCAGCTTATTGCTGAGGCTGAACAGGGAGTTCCTCCAATCCTGGGATTTTACTCTTTTTTGCAACAGCTTCTTCCTTCTGTTGTAGAGTTTGTTTATGGCAGGGGACCACCAGATTGGCTTCCATTTTCTGGAGGATAGCATCTTGGTTCTGTTGGGGATGGCACGATCCATGCACTCATGCATGTGCTTATGCAGTGCATTTGTTTAAGATTCAGCAGCCGTACCTCTAGCTCTCTTTATATAATATATATATATATTTATATTTATATTTATATGTGTGTGTGTGTGTGTGTGTGTGTGTGTGTGTGTACATATATATATATATATATATATATATATATATATATATATATATATATATATATATATATATAAAAATATATATGTGTGTGTGTGTGTGTGTGTGTGTGTGTTATAATTATTATTATACAGCCAGCAAAAAGTGCAATTAACTAACATGTAATAGTAATTATTGTCATGTTCTGAGCAATTTGTTAATATGCATGCTCAAGAGATAACATGAAAAATAAAGTGATATGGGATATCATTGATGGATTCCTCTGGAAAATGTTTTAATGGATTTTGTTGTGTCTTTTGGCTTTTCCCGTTTAGGGGTCGCCACAGTGGAACGCCGGTCCGCTAATGATTGGCAGTAGATTTTTACATGCCAAGTTGCCAGCCCTGATGCACAACCTTCAATGAAGGTATGCCCATTCACACATGTCTCCACACAGAAGACGCTCTAGCTGAGAATCGAACAGGACAGCGTCTTACTGTGAGGCAACAACGCTACCGCAGCACCATCACCGCAGTGCAAAATGTTTTAATGGGTGCAGTACTTAAATAATTTTCAGAGATTTATGCTGAAACTGCAAAGAGAAAATGCCATACTAAGTTTTGCTAATGTTTTATTTATGATGGCTATGTTGACCCTGTCTAATACAACTGTCGAGAAGAGCAATGTTAATATTGTAGACTTCTTGTATTGGTGCACTGTTAGAAGCTCTAACATAATGTTTTTTACTGAATAGTACATTTTTTCCATAAAACATGACTGAACACAGGATGTAACTACATTCGTATTGACTTTAATCTATTTGCCATGATCCTATTGATCATTTTCATGTATGTGCTAATCAATGAACTTGTCCAACAGTTTTGTAATTAATGATTGAACTACATGAGGCTTATGAAAGAAAATTGCTCAGACTGGTTAAAATGAATATAACTGAACAATCTGAGAAGAACTAGGATTAGCTCCTGTTTGATTCTTTTTCTAATAGATCAACGTATCATGACCTCATAGTCATGGGGGCTAGGGGATTTGCCTAATTTTATTTTTTATTTTTAATAGCTTCTTCTTACTTAAGATTTCAGTAGGAATATGGTTGTCTACAGATGAAGATTAAGTCTGAAAATTCCACTTCAATAGCAATTAAGACTGAATTTACTTTGAGTACATTTGCATTTAATTTCCAGATTTAATCAGTTTAAAAATTTCTTGAATAGCTTATTTCAGTTTCGATGTCTGCAGGTATGAAAACAACCTATGAAAGATTTCAAATGTAGTTACTGATATAGAACTATCTATCTATCTATCTATCTATCTATCTATCTATCTATCTATCTATCTATCTATCTATCTATCTATCTATCTACCCAAATCCTTTCCCTATAAACATCTGAGTAATATACAGAGTAAAGTTAGTATCACAAGGAAATAGCAGCTTTTATGGGTCAAGTATTTGTATGCAACTATGACATGCTTTAAAGTTTTTACTTCCTTTGAAGATCTAGTCATGTTTGCATCCCATTTATCATGATATAATTCTAGGGTTAAATTCTAGTCTGCATAAGTATAAATAACATGGACTGAGTCTTGAGACATGTTGGGAAATATCAAGGAGAAATTTAGTTATATTTTGAAATGGGACATACAGAAAAAATAATTAGAAACTGAAAATCCCCCTTAACTTTTGGTATTTTCAAATTGCAGTTTATTTTATTATGGTTGCTATCACACTGCTTACAGAGCTCTTGCCTGGAGCAAAATGTAAAGGAATAATACACTGTTTCTTAAGTGATTCCAGATGTAAACATTTCACATATTCAGAATACAACAGGTCTGCATTTCCATTTATATATTAAGTTCAAGAACAGTTTCTTCTTTGAAGGGATTGAATTTGATTAAGTTCTCATGATGAAATTTTTAAAGATGAATACATTTTCATTCATAGTTATAAAGTGTTTGTGTGTAATGACTGAAGTAAAGTTGACCTGATTAGAGCATATAAAATAGTTTATACTTGGGGTAACTTTTAATTTCATTTATAAACACTGCAATGCAGAATGGCTAACTGTTGCTGAAGTGGACACTGCAAGATCACTGAATGACATGACAGAATTCATTGATTCTAGAGTGCAAGACTTTTCATGTATTACATTAATTAGAAAGTGCTGCAGTAGCGTTGTCACCTCACAGGAAGACGTTGTCCTGTTTGAATCTTAGCTAAAGCATCTTCTGTCTGGAGGCATGCGTGAATGGGCGTACCTTTGTTGAAGGTTGTGCGTCAGGGCTGGCAACTTGGTACATAAAAATCTACTGCCAATCATTAGCGGACTGGAGTTCCGCTGTGGCAACCCCAAACTGGGAAAAGCCAAAAGATACAACAACAACATTAATTAGAAACCCATATATTTCATTTTATGGTATTTTACTGCTGTTTATACTTTGAATTCCAGTTTTGCACTTATTTTAATGAGATGTCATAAACATCATCTATTAAATAGGGTTAAGTTTAGTTTTCATAGATCTTGTGCATTTTTAGTCAACTTCTATGGAAATTTTTTTTGAGGTATTATGTTTTTGGTATTGTAGAAGTTCAATGAGAAGTCGGTTATGATTTGTTAGTTAGCCATCTTTTGTGTGCTTTCTCCAGTGCCTTGCTGGCCATCAGGCCAGACCTACTGGACTTGATCCCATTCATTCATCAGTAGTAGAGACTCCTGCCATACAGATCTGCTAGGACAAGACCTATCCAAAGATACCATTATGCAGGTCAACATAAAGAACTTTCCAGTCCTCACCAACATCCTGGCATTAAGAACATGTTTTGTTGTCTGATCCCTCTTCAGCTGGTGATACACACACTTGGGACACCACATGGGCTTCTTTTGCCCCTCTGTCCATGCATGCTTGGTCTCATGCACACACTGACAATAGCTACCATCACTGGCATGGGCAGTGCCACCTGCATCTTCTGTGCATCTGCAACCCACATCATAACAAAGTTGTGGGTCTGTCATTAGAGCAGTGGTATCAGCCAGTGAGGACTCATTATCCCACTTTGCAGGATGGACATGCCCATCCTCCCCAATTGTGCCATCATGCACCTAAACCACTGATTAAAATTGGGTGATCAGGGCTGTAGTCAGGGCTTTATGTCTCTACACCTCCTGAGCAGACTTGTCAGTTTAGAGTTTTTCTGTGTTTTAGGTAGTTTATGTTGGATCAGGTCTGTTTTGCTGATGATGTCATTTTCCGTTTGGCTGGTTGTGCATTCACTTTATTTTTTACTTACTGGATTTACTGTTCCAACTGAGCATGATGATATAGGGTTTCCTGGTTAAAGCCACTATCCTTTTCTGAAAACCACTTGGTCCTGGCTCAGCTCTGACCTACCTTATCGTATTCCGCCTGATATACAGATCAAGTATGGGAATTATCTAATGCACCTAAGAGTCATTAATCTGTCCCATCCTACTGTTCTGGAATTGTAGTGAAGATGATCTGAAGCTGTTGGTTGTTAGCTATAATCACTCAATGACCGTAGTTCCTGGCTGTTTTTCACTGTTTTGCATATCTTGCTCCTGTTGCTCTAATGCACTGGTAAGTCTGAGATCCAGTCTAGGTACAGGCATGGAGAAAGATGAAATTCTGATGTAGACACACCTACCCGACTGAGGACAAATTAGCAGGAGAGCTGTTTTATTTTAGACACCAGTAAGAGACTTCTTCTATGAAGACATGCTGTCATTCCAGGGAGATCTGTGCTGTGAGACACTGATCAGACATGCTCTTCCACATGGCAGATCAGCTGCAGTCTCACATGTCATCACATAGAAGGCTGCTGAACACCATGCATTCAGAGAGCAATATATGAAGATAGAGGAAACTATTAGCAGCATGGTGAGCATGTACTTATCCCTTATTGAGATTTGCTAAAATAAGATAATTGTTGAGCTTGATGACCTTGACATTGTTGGATTCACATGGAAGCTAGCAAATTTGAACTTATTGGCTTAAACAAGGTCTATGTAGGCTTTGCACTTCTTGTCTGCATGTCCTGGGTCCTTTCCTTGTAGAACTGTTCAATGCATTTCCATCTGTTTTAAAGGAGGCTTTGATTACATGAATCCTCAAGATACCTACTTTGTATCTGGTTCCTCTGTAGAGAAGCTGCTCAGTTTCGAACCATCCCTTTATTGTGACAGCTACATAGAAAGCAGTGTTTAAGCAGCTTGGAGTTGTTCTTTGATTTTCATGCACTCTGGGATCCATTTCATTTAGCATGTAAAGGTTACCACACAACTAAGTTGATCCTCAATGAAGTCATTACTGAGCTACCAGTGGCATGAGATCAAAAGTATTGTTCTGTAATTGTTCTATAATGGTAATCTTTTATCTGTCAGCATTATTTGAGTTGCCCACCTGAGACTTTGGAGCATTTTAGCTGATTATGTGGTTTCCACACAGTACTTGAATGCTTTGCCTCCTGCATTTCGGTGTAAACTCAGATGGTGGTTTCTGGGGTGAATTCATCCTATCCTTGACCTTCTAGTTGCAGAGTTACATGGAGCTTCATTTTAGTTCCACTTGGTTACTTAGTCCAGTGAAGCACTTTGCACTGTTATAGCTACACTTGTGATAAGTCCACCCCTCCTTTTCTGAACAGCATATGAATTGAACTTATTGAATATTATTTGTAGGATTTTTTATTGGATGTCAATTGACCTCAGGTTCGTCCCATCTAAAACTGTTGCCATGGACCTTCACACCTCCTTAAGACCCACAGCAGCTTATATCATGAATTGTTTACTGTGGCCATTGTTGAAGTTTGTGTGCAAGGTGTGCAATGTGTGGTTCTTCATGACTACTGATATTTCAGAGCCAGATATCAGCTGTCATCCAGTTTTGTTGTCACCAACTCAGGATTATTACCTGTATTGAGTACCTTATTCCACCAGAGGACTTACACCGGTGGTTGCACAGAGCTTGGTTGCATTCCATCTCTACTACTGCAATGTGCATTTTCTGTGACTTTCATAAACTCAGACCAAAAGGTTGTATCAACCAAGGAGCTTAGCAGTGATGTTTCTTAGGGGTCTTTGAGGTACAAGCTAGGTACTATACATATTCTCCTGCCTCTGCACTGGCTCTCTGACAACCAAAAACTCATTTCAAACTTCTAGTGGTAGTTTTTAAAGATCTAAATCACCAGGGTCTTCCTAATGTAAAGGAGTTATTGATATCCTACTGGCTGCTATGGGCACTCTGCTCAGCTACCCCTGAAATATTAGTGAACCCAGCATCAGTCTTGAGTTGACTGGAATCAGGACATTTGTGTTTCCTATCATGCTCCTGAATTGTAGAACCTGATTGTACGATAGCTCTCTGAGTATGATCCTGTGTATCACTTTAGACTGTATCTCAAACTGTACTCCTCTCACGGTACACTTAACTTCATACACAAGTAATTCCCAAGGTTTGCGCATTTGCTTGCTCATTGTTAACTATTAATTATACTTACTATAATCTACAAGCATTAAACTTACAGGCCTGTAAAGTCAGCTTGAACAAGCAAATTACTTGATTATTTTTAAGGTCAAATTCTTGTTGTAAATTTTTGATTTATGCGGGAGTAGTTGTTTAGGGGACAGGTAGTGTTTATTTTTAGTGCATGTATTTGTAGTTTTCTGTTTAGTGTTTGTAGTTTCAGTCTTTATTTGTTGCTTAAATGAGTATGAGTTGGGGATAGAGAATAACAGTTCTAATTGCTTAGAGGTTTGGTGATGTGCACAGAGTCACATAAATACTCTTGACAACACGGATACCTGAGGATTCAGAAGGGCTTACTGTAATGCAGAAGCCTTAACTGCAAAGGTTCCTGCAATATAGTTAGCCCTTCCAGTTCAAAGACCAGTTTTCAGCTAGTGTTTTCCCATTATGGGAGCCATACCACAGAGAGCTGCTAACATGGCAGTCCAGGAGGGGGATGAGAGCTTATGTTACCTAGCCAAGTGATCTTCTCCTGAAATGGCCTCAGCTCACAGTTAATGTGGCAAAGTGATTCAGATAATAGCTCTATCAGGTTAATTTTTACTCTAGGAGGAAAAAGTGGAATTCTTCTTTGGACAGTATTCACCCATTCATTCCTCTGGGAGTAGTCATGGACCAGTACAGGTAAGTACAGCAGACTAGTGTGTGTGTGTGTGTGTGTGTGTGTGTGTGTGTGTGTGTGTGTGTGTGTGTGTGTGTGTGTGTGTGTGTGTGTTTCTATGTGTCTGTAAGGCCATGAATGCTACTGACAGAATATTGTGTGTGTGTGTGTGTGTGTGTGTGTGTGTGTGTGTGTGTGTGCGTGTGTGTGTGTGTGTGTGTGTGTCTTTGTTTATCTACCTGTTTGTCTGTCTGTCTATTTGTTTGTTAAATTAGGGGAGGTAGTTGTGGACACAGACTCAATATGTGTGGAAGTCTGTTGGGAGTATGCATGTGGGTGTGTTGTTGAGTATTTATGTGAATGTAAGCAGGTAAGTGGTAGAGAGGCAGACGCATCCCTAGGCAACCTAGGCAGTTGCCTAGGGACCACTGGTTTGCTGGACCCCACTGCAGGCTGGTAGAATGTTTAATTTTTGAATAAATAATTTTAAAAACAAAAACGTTGCATTCCTGAGTATGTCGACTTCTGAATTAGATGTTAAAATTTGGCTGCATATGTCTGTGCTAATGGTTGGTGCTATGAGATCTTTAACATCCACCTGAGCTATCAAAAAGAGAAGGGGGAAGTTCCCTAATGCCCTGCCCAAATTTCTTCTAGTAATATAAATACCATCAAGAGTCTCCTTGAAAAGATGTTACTAGGCTACTGGTACTAACCTGGCCAACAAAGGATATTTAAATTAAACATTTTAAATTAAATCCATATCTCTGCCTTCATTTCAAAAGTAAAGACAAAAATAATATTCACACTGACAGCTTTGAGCAGTATTTATAGTAACTGGGACAGAAAGGTAAGTAATGGGACACTGGAATGTTTGTGGGAGGGGCCCTGTCCATTCCCCTGCCTAGGCTCCCATTTGACCACTATCCGGCTTTGAATGGGGGCTTGTTTGTGGATGATTACGTGTGTGTGTGTGTGTGTGTGTGTGTGTGTGTGTGTGTGTGTGTGTGTGTGTGTGTGTGTGTGTATGTGTGTGTGTGTGTGTGTGTGTGTGTGTGTGTGTGTGTGCGTGTGAGTGTGCGCGCGCTTTTGTTTGTGGATGTCTGGGAGTGTGTGCGTGTGTGTGTGTGTGTGTGTGTGTGTGTGTGTGTGTGTGTGTGTGTGTGTGTGATGTCTAGGAGTGCATGTGTGTGTGCATGTAGAGGAGTGTCTGTGCTACCGTGATGCATGGGCTGGAAGGGAAAATGTTAGCGCTATTACGTCTTTCTATACAGTGGTCACTTCAGAGACATGGTAATGAGCTGCTAATGGGATTTTTCTTTGTGTGACCTTACCACATCCAAACGACGGCACACTCAGGAATGCAGTACCACCCTTATACTGCATTGTAGTGTCAACCAGACATCTATCAGGTGTGGGAAGAGAACCGACTGCTTTCTGCATGAAAAGAGAGTATGCTACCTATTGCAGCACTTATGCTACATAAATTAGAAAAGATATATATAAAAATAGTACATCAGTTTCTAAAATGACGTCATTAAACAACTCGCTAACAATCAACATTACTGGTAAAATTTATACATGCTGAAAATATGCAGTAAAATACAATTAACCAAGCAAACTACATATAACACCAATAGTATATAATGAAAAACACTATAAAACACATAGTATACATACAGCATGTCTCAACTAAACACATAAAGTAATGAATGCATACAGCATAAAGTACACAAGGCCACAGTAATACAGTCACCTCACATGGTCCACAGCCACTTACTTAAAAACACAGATAAACTCAGAATGCAAATAAGCAACTTACATGAAAAGAGCAGGAGAAAATGTATTACTATGATCTACACACACACACACACACACACACACACACACACACACACACACACACACACACACACACACACACACACACACACACACACACACGCACACACACATACACACACAAATGCAGAGACCAGACCACTGCTGTTATAGCTCATGAGCACTATAAAAGAAATAAAGTACAACAAACTGAAGATTATCAACTAGAAAAGAACAAAGCCAGTGTTTTGGCGACCTCCACCACATACTACATCTAAACCTAGCCTCTGACATGATCAAGTCATGCTGGAGAGATAGGTACATCTCCCAGAGACTGTCACTTCTCTGGAACAAGCTTCCAATTCACATGAAACACAGCCCCTCCCTGACCCTCTTCAAATGCAACTTAGATAAATGGATGGGTGACTGCAGATTCACTGCTGGGGTAGTGCACATGTCCATCCTGGATGGAGGAAATCAGTATTAACTACCATAGACTTTTACCTCTGCAAAATTCACTCACCTAACCACCTAAAATCTGGGCAGATTGGGATAAATATGGGAAGGCCATTAGCCTAGTAACCTTCTATGAACCTATGAAACAACAACAGCCATTCCTTCACTACTGACTACCCCTTACACTTGCTTCTTATTTATAAACTACCCATTTGTTTACTCACTCAGAAACCATGACAAAATACATCCCAGCCCCCTCCCATTTTATTTGACATCTTTGCTATACCACCCCACTGTCTCCAAGTCCCCTGATCGCACTTTAACCTGATATTCCTAAAGCCGCCATTAGTACCTGTATAATTTTCCAGCACAAACACTCTCCATCACTGTTTCGCAAGTCCATTCTCAACAAATCCTTAACCATTCATACACAGCTGGTAGAATCACCCAAACATAATTCACAGCACAAAATAAAAAAGACCACTAACATTGTTTGATTCACAACTTCTTGAAATTCTCCACCTGCTTGACTCACCTACTAAACATTCTCTTTCTTTGAGTCTACACTGAACTCAAGCCAGCCCCCACTCTGCTCTTGTAAACCCATTCACATTCCATAATCTCAAATAACTTTCACAAATCCAAAACTGCTGTTCTAAATACAGGCAGCGTGCTCAATTAGAACACATACATTTATTATACATGCCCCGGATATCTCACTATATCAGAATCTTGGCTTAAACATAAGTGTAATTGCAAAGCAGATGTCCCAGGCTCTGCATACTTGTTCAGTGCTAGACCTGGCTCAGGGCCAGGGAACAGCTGCCTTTTAATTGTTAAAGAACATCTTAGCATGCTTTTATGCTCTCAAAAGTCCCCAAACAATGATTATGACCCCACAAGCTTTCCATTAACATTGTCAACAAAAAATGAGCTCACATAACTATTACAGCTGCCTACCTCCTCCCACCCTTAATGCCCTTCAGGGTATGATGAACTATGCCATAAACAAATCCAACTGTCTCATTCAGGATGAATATTAATCTCCTAAACCCCACAAACTCATCTATGTGGGATATCAATACCAACCACAGCCTCACAAATCTAGTCAAAGAACCATTTAGACATAATTTCAAAATGGATAACCAATCACTCCTTGACATAGTCCTAACCTTTAACCCCAAGACAGTCTAAAATCTAATAATTGACCTTCCCAGTATCAGTAGTCACTGCCTAGTCACCTTTGTACATGCGTATACCCTAAAGCTTTAACCATCTCCTTCTCTGCTTCCACCTAAAGTTCTAAAACAACATTAATCACTTCCGAAATGAGATTTCCTAAACTAACTGGTCCCCATACCTAGCAGAACAGGAGACTTATACCTTTGTCAGATCTTTAACTACCTTCTTATACCTTCTCCAAAATAAATACTTTTCAAAACTCTCCAGACATTTTAAACCCCCAACTAAACCAAAGGCTAACCAAAGACATGAAAGCCCTATTAGACACGGATCTCAACAAAGAAGCCACCAGACAACATAAAGCTAACCTCCTTGTAGAATCCTAATCTAAACTCCAATTAAATCAGAAAAAAAATTCTGGTGCTTGATTAACAATGTATCAGAATGTATCCTTTGGATCACTCTCTCCTCAAAACTTTTATAAAGAATTCTCATCACTCTCACTATCAAAACCCTCAACACCATCACATATAACATTGCCTTCTACTTGTGTCCAGTGACCCAAAAATGTATTTCACAAGAATCAGACACAAAGACCTATCCACCATTTCAAATCCAATCCCATCCAAAGGATTGCTGAGGCTGCTGGCCACCATCCATGGTTCATATCCTGCTGCCAAGAGTACTTCATCTACCCTCTCAGCTCTTAGCCACCTGTGTAAAATTTGCTGAATCAAATTTATCATGCCACTCAAGTGAAAAATGGCTATTATCAAGCCCATTCAGAAGTCATCCAAATCATCTGAGGCCAGTGATTTCTGCACAATCTCAATTCATTTGGCAAACAATTTGAAAACTGATCTGTATCCATGTGCCAACAGGTACAAAGAATCCTTTCCCCTCTACAGTGTAGATTCTGCTCTGGTAAAAGTACCATGACAGATCAGTACACATTTACAAATTATATAATTTCCAATATGAGCAAAGATAAATAACAGGAAGCCCATTTAGAAGTTCTCCAAATCATCTGAGGCCCATGATTTCTGCACAATCTCAATTCATTTGGCAAGCTATTTCAAAGCTGATCTGTACCCAGTTTGCAGTGTGCCAACAGGCACAAAGAATACTTTTCCCTCTACAGTGTAAATTCTACATTGGTAAAATTATCATGACAGATCAGTACACCTTTACAGATCACATACATTCCAGTATGAACAAAGGTAAATAACAGGACTCCTCTCTGTAGAACAAACTAATGCCTTTGATGCTATGGACCACCAGCTACTAATAAACTGTCTATTCTCTGCAGGATTTATCACTACAACAGTGAAATGATATGAATCAATCCATTCTGCCAGGCTATTTAAAGTGCATGTCTGAACCTCCACCTCTCTCCTTGCACTGATCTCCTAAGGATTACCACAAGAGACTCGTTTTTTAACCTACAGTCTTCTCACAACCCATAAATTTCTCACACACCTTCCATACTTGCTGATCTTACACTATAAAGATGATGTGGTCGTAGACAGATCCAATCTCTCGTCTTCTTCTTTTGGCTTTTCCCAGTTAGGGGTCACCACAGCAGATCACCTGTCCGCTCATGATTGGCTGTGGAGTTTTATGGTGTCGAGTTGCCAGCCTGGCATCTAGCCTTCCACTGTAGGTATACACATGCACACACTCACACCTAGGGCAAATTTTTAGAGTGTCTAATCCACCTACAGCATGTCTTTGGGATGTGGGAGGAAACCGGAGCACCCGGAGGAAACCCACATGACCACAGGGAGGACATGCATACTTTGCACAGAAGCCACCCCAGCTAAGGATCGACCCGGAGAACCTCTTGTTGTGAGGTGGTAATGCTAACCGCTGCACTACCATGCATGGCCGCCCAACAGATTCAATCTCTCTCATTTCACAAAACTTATCTGACTAGCTCTTCACCCACAGGTTAATTTTAAACACAAAGGGAGCCAATGACATGTTATGTTGATCCCAAAAGAGGCTGACTAAGATGCAGTTACCATCTCCAATCAGGAGGCAATATTAACAGTTCAGAATTATAAGTACCTTGGGGTCTGGCTAAACATTAAGGGCAAAGTATACACTCCACGCTTCTAAACCAATAAAATGTCATTTTTTTTCCCCTGAAAAAAGAGCTGTCAATAATGAGGGGGGTTTTCATTCCCTCATACTGGAGTATGGTCCCTCCAGTCCAGCAATTGCACCAAAAAAAAAAATCTCAAAGATCCATACACCATTTGCAATAACATCCGCAAATTTATCCTCCTAGCCACTAAAAGAAATTACTCTTGCTTCATCATATAAAGTTAAATGCCTACCTTTAGAACTAAAACCCAGTCTGCTTGTAAAAAGCCAAGTCCTTAACCTTAACCTTTCCACTTCCTGGTAAATAGACTACATTACAGAATGTTCCTTGCAATCTTAGATCCCTCCTAGCACATACCCCTCAAGCCTCTCATTAAAAACCGCACTCCAATAACCACTACTTCTTTCTTGCCTCAAAGCTATTGATTACTATCTATCTGCACATAAAATCTGTTACAACCTTTCCTAAATTTCAATCAGAATTTAAATCCTTCTTATACAGTCAAGCATGTCTGTGGTTCTGTAACAGTGGAATCACTAAATTCCACACCAAAATCCCTCTTCTAAATATATTATACTGTAATTGCAACTGTTTAAAAAGTGTATATTCTGTTTGATAATGTTACTAATATACAATGGCTACTATGTGTGTAATTGTGATTATTTAAAAATGTTATGTTCTTTCTGGCAATAATAAAGTTATTGTTGCACTTGTTGTTCATACTATAACATGCTAAACATTAATATTTTGTTAAATCAATTTCAAAAATAAGCATGTGAATAAACAGATACTTTTCTGCAAGATTTCCTGCAGGATATATATATATATATATATATATATATATATATATATATATATATATATATTTAACATATATTTTTAACATATATTTTTAACTGTCTTTTATTAAAATTCTTAAGAGTATGTATGAGTATTTTAAATATATTTATTTCAAACATATGAGCTTCATTTTTGTATTAAGTGTATGTATATAAGTAAATTTGTATGATTACAAATAGGTTTTAGTAGAAAGTTTTTATACATTTGTTATGTATTAATAGCACACTTTTAAGCTAGAGTATGTGCTTACTAATGAGCACAGAAGGGTTAATGTGTGTTATATTACATTGATTGTTTGAATTAATCATTAATTGGTTAATTATCTACAGGGGGAAGGGGTAGAAAAAGGTTTGTTACAGCCTGGATAAAATTTGATGCATCTGATGAAGTCCGGTGGATAAAAACGCCATGTGATGTGTGCGTTTATGTACTGAATAAACCTAGCTGTCGTTTCCATTATCAATATTCAGACTCATCTATTTCACCTCCATTGGTGCCTGTTTTTGCTTTTGCAAGTTGTTTCTTGTTTTTTTTGGGCACCGTACCTCAATTTTTGGCTGAATAATAAAGTTATATTATAACTGCTATGTGGTGTTTTTGATTTGACAAGAAATGTTATGTATCCTCAGACTGATCTCAGAAATGGTCCTAGAAGTATCACTACTCTACTGCAGTGAAAAATACACATCAGTAATAAAAATACATTGAACAAGGACTGCAAACCAAAAAATGCAACAAATGAAAGTAAAATGAAAAGACTAAACCTATTACTCAAGACAGCAGTTAATATAATGGCATCTGCAAGAACACTAGCAATGCTACAACAGCACTACTGAATAAAAGCCCTGAATGTGAAGGTAAAGAATTTGAGAAACATCCACTGGAAGTACTTACATGGAAAATCCAAGATAACTTATTTTTTTTTTCCGATGGGAAGGCGCCCTGCATTTCCCATGTCAGACGACAATTCAACACTCTGTGAACATATATGTACCAAATCTGAGGTTGCACAATAGTGGAGATAGAGGCAAACTCCACTGTTGATGAAACATGTTTTGGTGAATGGATTTTTTCATTCACAGAAATTTCATTCATCAAATCAACAGGAACCCAATGATAGATATGTAAATCTTCTTGTACTAGGGGACTAAAGAAAACATTTTGTGATCATTTGTGAACATTTCTGAAGTCATCCACTGTGAAACTTGTTCCCTATTCTTAAATTACAAGACGACCAAACTCAGTGTTTGGGTATCATTCTATATATCTACCCATCCATATACATATACAAGTATATACATATATATCTATGTGTATATCTATCTAGACATAGATAGATGTGTGTATATATATATATATATATATATATATATATATATATATATATATATATATATATATATATATGTATATATATATATATATATATATATATGGATCTACTTCTCTTACCCAAAATTGAAATTACTGAGAAGACAACACCAAACTTGGAATACGCCGAACATTTACACTACCAAATTTTTTTACAGGGAATGTATGCACTTGACCAACATGGGGAAATTTGCCCTTTTCCCCACTGTCGTGTGATACTGGAGTTGGTATATTTAGTTATGGGAGGGTGGGCGGCATAACCCTCCACCTGTTTGAGTTTGACATTCTGCAGTGTGTTTCTATGTTGAATGCTGGCCAAGTGCATGTGCTCCCTGTTAAAAAATTCAGTAGTGTAAACACTCAATGTATTCAAAGTTCACGGTTGTCATCTCTGCAAATTCAGTTTCAGGTAAGTGGTCTTTCAATGATTAGAAGTAGACCCATATAGGTGTGTGTGTGTGTGTGTGTGTGTGTGTGTGTGTGTGTGTGTGTGTGTGTGTATATATGGATTGATATATATATATATATATATATATATATATATATATATATATATATATATATATATATATATAATTTATTTATTTTACATTTGTTGACCGGGATTGTCCGACTGGATTCATGTTCTTTTTCAGCGGAGGCCCGGGGAGAAAAGCTCCATACATACATAAAAACATACAAAAAAATATATATACATGTATATCATGTTATACAAATTATATAAAGAGAGAGAGATACACACTCACACACACACACACACACACACACACACACACACACACACACACACACACACACACACACACACACACACACACACACACACACACACACACACACACACACACACACACATATATATTGTTTAAGTTGTAGTGTGCTACAGTAAATTTATATGCTTTCATCAGCAAAAATATTAAATAAAGCTAACCCTGAGCAAAACTATAGTTTCTATGACAGTTTGGTGTTGACATTCAGTAGTACCATATAAGGATATATACCCATGGGTCTACTGAGATTGCAGACATATGTGAAGAAGGCCTTATGATGGTCTTTAGTAGATGTAACCAGTTTGGATGCTAAATTTGCTTTGGAGGATTTCACTAGTGCTCTTATTTGCTTATTCAGGTTAAGGAGAGATTGCTTCCAATTAGGCACCTGCTACTTCTTGTTTCTGAACAGCAATTTTTCCTTTTATTATAGAGTTTATTTATTGGGAGATGTCCAGCAGACAGGTTAAGTCTTCCTTGAGGAGGCTGAGTTTGTCCTGTCTGATATTCCTGATTCCATGCAGTCATATAAATGATTGTATAGTACATTGGTGTAGGTTTAGACATTTGTGTCAATTCCTATGGAGTGGGAGGGGGCTGTGAAGCTGTTTATAACTTCCCTCAGAAGGTTGTCATAAGCCTTGGAGAAGTTTTTTTGTTTGACCCTAGATGGGGGGGGGGTTAGGGGAGATGGTGACTTAGAAAGTGACCACTTTATTATCAGATCTTGACACTGTAGGGATGCTGCAGTGGTTACTCATGTTGGTTAATACAAAGTCCAACATATTTTCACCTCTTGTGGTGGTGTCGACCAGCTGGTCCAAGGCACTGATGAAATCAAGCAATTTCTGGGCATTTGTGTTTTGGCATGAGTAGCTCTTCCATCTATGGCTGGCTAGTTAGTCACCCAGGATCAGGGTAAAGGGTGGATTCATGATAGATTCAAAGAGGTCCAGATAGGTGAGTCAAAGTTGGGTTCCTGTAGCTAGCTATGATTTGCTATGGTTATCTGCACATGGAGTGTCTCCTGTGCATCATGCTGTTTGACCACCCTGGAGGTATGTATGCTTTTTATATATATTGCAACTTTACCTCTTTTGCTTTGCCTTCCACAGTTTCAGGTCTGAATGTATGATAGGATCAGTAACCTTGTATGGCTGGGGTGTTCACCGCAGCTTTGAACCAGGTTTCTGTGATTGCACAAATGTCAGCATCTTCCAGGGTTAAGAATGCTTGCAATGAGTGCAGTTTCATGTTTAGACTCCTAGCATTTAGCAGCATAACCTTTAATTTGCATTTAGATGAAATTTCCATGTTGGTAGTTTTGTTCACATGGCCTTGCCTAAAAAAGGCACTATGGGGGAGGCAAGAGCCTTTCCCAGGAGCCTGAAGCCCAAGGGAGACTGATGCAGGCCATCTCTGACAAAGCATTATGATTTGTCAATCATGTATTACCAGGCTGTTAAGTACTGGATCTCCTTGGAATGACACTAGAAGCTAAGCCAATTGTTAAGGTCAATCATTTTCTGTTTGTAATGAGGCATTCTTCTGTGTGATGGTAGAATGCTGCTTAAGGCTAGGAGCATGCCTGTCTGGGACACATATTCATCGAGCTGGATCATGTCTTTCTTCATATAGTCCAGGGAGGTACATCTCAAGTTATTCATGCCAACATAGACTGTGACAGAGGCATAACAATACCTGTTTTTGAGAAAATTGAATACATGGGTGATATGGTGGATTCTGGCACCTGACAAACAACTAACCATGACTTTCTCCTTACCAGCCTGGTGAGGGGCACATCTGTGTGTCTCACAATGGAGTCTCCTATGACTAATGTGATGTTTTTATATTTAGACCTTAGAGGCTGTGAGACATAGCTTTGTGGACTATGTGTGGTATGTGGTGTGGTGGGCAGTGGAGTTCACGTGTGTTTTTGCCTCAGAGGTCTCTCTCACTAGGGTATTTTTTTTGTTGAGGACCTCTGCATATGTAGGAGTGTGTGTAGGTGTGGGTTGTGTTTGAGATGTGGTATTTCTCTTGACAGCCTTCTCAGTGCCAGATATACTGGCTTGTGAGGCACAGACCATTGACTCTAGGTTCTTAATGTAATTGCATCTCCCTCAAATTGTGTTCCTAGGTGGTAGTAGTAGAGCGTTGTCCGTGTACATGAGGCAGTTGCTACACTGTCTCAGGATGCCCATATCAACTAGATTGGCAGAAAAAAATGTAGGAACTTATCCATCCATATTTGTCAGAAACTGAGGGAGAGGCCAGACAGAGCCAAAAGGGTAAAGGATGGTAGGTCTAAGAGTAGTACTACTATGTGATCAAACAAGTGCTACTAAGATAAAAATTGTAGCTGGAATACCTTACAAAGGGTTAAAAACAGTGTAGCTGCAGCTCTGGATGCAGCAACCTGTATCCAGACTATGCTACTCAATTTAAGGGTTAAAACATAGCAAAACTCACAAAAAAGCACAAAAACAAAACTCACATATACGCACACACACACACACACACATGTGTATGTATATATATATATGGGTCTACCTGACATTGCTGACAGTCCAGAATGCCGACAACCATATGGCCGACACCATATGACCGACATTCGGAATGCCAACAATGCAGAACCGGCATCTCACTATAATGCGGAATGGAAAAATTTCCATTCCTGCACTGTAGTGCGATCTCGGAGTTGGTATATTAAACTTACGCAGGGTGTGGGGGTCGGAGCCCCCCATGGGGGGTGCAGGGAGACATAGCCTCCATGCTAGCAGTTGAAAGGAAATTTTGTTTTCCTTTTTCATGGTCTACTTACAATGTCGAGATTTTGGATGTCGGTCATATGGTGTCAGCCATATGGTTGTCGGCATTCTGAACATGAGAGTAAAAAGAAGTAGAACATTCATACATATGGCATATATACACATCAGGACAACATGCTAGTGATTAACAAACATACATATAGCATATATACACACAACAGGACATCATGCTAGTGATTAACATTTCTTACAGTAGACAATCAGAGGTACAGTTTTTTTTTTGCAGTTATAAGTTTTGTAAGGTAAATGTACACTGGTTTTGAAGCTTTCTGGGAGAAACTGTTTATACACAGCTGTACCCTGACAAATTCTCTTGGTATAGATTAACCTGGTGATTGTCATGAGCATAGCCAGTTACTTAGATAGTGGGTTTTCAGGAGTTTTTTGAATTGACTAAAGGAGGTGGTAGAAGTTATTTGGCTTGGTAGTATGTTCCAGGTTTTGGCAATGGTGTTGGCAAACAGGGACTTACCAGCTTTGTTTTTATGTTTGATGACAGTTATGAGGGTCTGGTTACTATATCTTAAGGTTCTAGAGGGAATGTGAGGTTGAATTAGGTACTCAAGTGCTGGGGTTATCTCAGGAAGGTAGTAGAGTTTGTGTGGGAGGGTGGCTAGAAGATGAGTCCTTGCGATGGTTACTTTGGTGCATTTTGTCATAAACTGTTTGTTCCCATAGAGGAGACCAAGTTTTTTATTAACTTTCTTAATGGTTTGTGCTATGTGGATGTCGAACCTCAGGTTATTGTCTATTTCTATGCAGTATAGTATGTGTGGTTGGACTGATTTGAATGTTTTCTTTGAAGTTAATGGTGAAATTATTATTTAGAGGAGGAGCTCTGCCAGGTCTGAAAAGAATTAGTTTTTTTTGGGGGGATTAAGAAGGTTGATGTTAGCAAACCAAGTTTTGGCTAGGGTGAAGTTATTTTTGTTAAGGGTTTGCAGTTCACTAAGGGTAGGGGCAGCACATATGAGGGTGGTGTCATCTGCATACTGTACTATTGAGGCAGTGGAAGAGGATGAAGAGATCTGATTAGTAAATATAGAGAACAGCAATGGGCCAAGGATGGATCCTTGAGGGACTCCTATTGTTACTGGTAACAGGAGGGACAATTGGTCCTGCCATAGGACTGCTTGCTGATGGGCAGATAAGTAGCTGTTGAACCATGATATAGAGGAGGGACCTATATTTAGGGTGGATAGGGTATCAAGAAGCAGACTGTGGTTTACCATGTCAAAGGCTTTTGATAGGTCTAAGAATATGGAAGAAACAAATATACCCTTGTTTCAGTGGTGGTTAACTATGTTGATGAATGATAGCAGTGCTGTTGTCGTGCTATGGGAAGGTCTAAAGCCATGCTGAGATATGGAGAGTAGGTTGTTATTCTGGAGGTACTGTATTAGTTGAGTATGAACAACTTTCTAATATTTTGGATAAAGGTGATAGGATTGCTATTGGGTGATAGTTGGTGCACTCTAAGGAGTTGCCTCCTTTGTGCAGTGGAATTATATATGATGTTTTTCATGAGGTGAGGACTTTGCATTCTGAGAGAGATCTGTTTATGAGAATAGAGACAGGATAGGCTATAGCTTCAGCTGAGATCCAAAGAAAGTCTGCTGGCAGCTTATCAGCTGCTAGAGTGGTTGGTTTAAGTTTACCAAGGAGTTTAGATATTGATTTGGTGGATACAGAGTCTAGGTGAAAACTGGGGCTATTGTTTTGTATATTGTGCTGGGTTGGGGTAGTTATTGTTGTGGGGCTGCTAGTACTGTTTTGGGCATTGGCAAGGGTCTGGACTGTTTCAGTAAAGAATTTGTTAAACTGAGTAGGAATGTTTTCATGGTCTCTTCCTAATTAGGTAGGTTGGATGGTGGTCACTTAGGGTATCTGGAAGAGAACTCGATTGCTGTGCAAGAGCGGGGTCAGATACCAGGATCCAGTCTAAGATGGACTGGCATTTGGAAGTTTTGTCAATTTGAGTGGGGGTGGTTATAGTCTGGATAAACCTGTGGAGGTTTATGAAGGCAGAGGGGTTATGGCTGGAGCAGTGAAGCCAGTCAATATTGAAGTCTCCTCATAGTATGGTTTCATGTGGAAGGGAGTTGGAAGTCCAGTTAAGCAGGCTTTCCATTACAGTGATGTTATTGCCTGGTGGTATATAGCCACCTGCAATAATTATATGCTTGCTGGAACTTATTTTTAATTTGGCAAGGATTAGTTCTACATCTTTGAATTCATGGTTATTGTAATCTAGTTGTTCTAAGGTAAGATGATTTTGGAATAATATTGCAACACCTCTGCCCTTTTTCTCTGATCTGTCTCTTCGGATAATGTTGTAACCCGGGGCAGTAATCTCATCATTGTGATGTTGTGGTTTGAGCCATGTTTCAGTTAACACAGCGATATCTGGTTTGTATAGAGCTAATAGGGCATGAAGGTCATGAATTTTGTTAAGTATACTTCTTACATTAATGCTTAAGAAGAGGAGAGCTGAGGTAGGTCTGTGGTGTAGGGGATTTAGCTGAATTAAGTTTGGGCTGATTGATGTTTTGGGTTCTGGATTGGGATGTATATCACCACTGCAAGTGAGTTTATGGAGTAGGTGTAGATAGAGTTTTGTCAATTTGTGAATTATTTTAGTTTGTCTTTGAGAAGAGAGGGGGTTAGTTTTGATTTTCAGTTTAATGCATGAGTAAGAGAAGGGTGGGGGGAGGTAAGGTCACATGGCGATATAGAGAAGTTTTTTAGTTTGGTGGTGTTGGCTGTGGAATCAGTTTGCCAAGGGGATGGGGTCAGGTTATGAAGCTGAGTGTGGTAGGAGGACAGGATGGAAAGTAGGAGTAGGTGAAGATTATTAATGGGTAGAATGATGTTTTTAGTAGTTGGGTTGGATATGTGTAACCCATGTTATCTAGTTTCAGAAAGAATGTGTTACATGCAAGGGTACTATCTATGAATGAGTGAGATTGGTGTTGTATTAAAGGTGCAGTATTAGGTGTATGTGGGATTTTGTTGTCAAGAGGGGTAAGAGATTTGAAGTGATAGGTGGATGAGAGTGTAAGACTTGCTAATGGGAGTTGTCTGTAGCTACAAGTTGAAGTGATGTTATGGACTTAGGAGCTATATAAGCATCATATAATGCTGGGTATACAACTACAGAAAAGTGATGGAGAGTATGGCCAATGCAAGAGCTATCGTTTTATGTGTTAGGGAGCTGCAGTATGACCAGAAAGTATTGGTCAGGTAATTGGTATCCTCTAATTAAGAGAGGGTAGCAGAGATAGTGAGTTAGTAAATATGGTGGGGGGGGATACTTGCTACTTTATCTGTAATGATGTTCTTGACTATGGATAAGGTGAATGGGAATTATATATTGTCACTTTATTTGTACTATGTTCAGATATGAGTATTTACTACAGTTAAAAATATTAATTATAGGTAATAGTTAATGTAAGATATACCTTTATATATATATATATATATATATATATATATATATATATATATATATATATATATATCGCAACCCAATAAAGTATATCTTCTAAGTATGTGCTGCTAAAGTATTTACTTCAGACTTTTTGTCCATACTTTCAAAAAACAGAGTTTAAAAATAAAACTGATGTCCATTAACATTAACGTGAATGCAAAATATTTCAAATAACATCCAAATTAAAGGGTAAACAAGGTCATGCAGACAATCTATTTAATAAAATCTACAAGAAAAATCCAGCCAAGCTAATGTTTTCAGTGTGTGATAACTTAAACCTCCTTTAGTGGTTACCCATTGGATATATGCAAATGAGCCTTTATGGACATAGCAGCATTTCAATTTCAAGATTTCTGAGTACAAAGAGAACACATTTAGGAAAACAACGCACTCTGCTTGTAAAGATCAATCAGTCCATGTTAACCTGGATACTACGGATGATACATTTGCAATTCAGGACACAAGCCTACATCCGTTTGAAAATTCAGATCATTTAGGAGGAAAGGAAAAGAAAAAGAAAATGTCACAACAGGTAACTCAAAGAAAATAAGTTGACTAATCTATATAAAGCTACCAAAATTACAGGGAATGATAACACTGTTCACTCAAAAAACATTCCATATAGAAAATGACATTATTGTTCCAAAAGAGAAAGAGACTAAAGTTAAGAATAAAAGGAAAAATAAAACTAAACTGAACTTTTAAGAACTGAAAACCTGTACTGTTGTACTATAAGGGAAAAGAAGAGAAAGTCTGAGGTTTTGACTGTGGGAGTACAAAGATAGCTAGATGAGAACTATTTGTTTACAAATTACTAGGTGACAAAAACAATGAGTTTAATAAGACTAATGATGAGGAATAATGCGTTTTGTAGCAACCAGTAGAGAGGTATGTCTGAATAGGAGATGGAAGGTTCTTACAAACAAGATGGAAATGATATACTAGCAGCTGTAAGTGTTCATTATTAAATGAATTGATCCTCACATCTGCAGAGGTGATAATGATCCTGGATTAATGTTATGCCTGCCAAGAGCAAAAATAGGGGATATGTGTAGGGCCTTATGACATCTAATGTAAGGAGATATGTAGCTGATCTAATTCATGTAGGATGAAATAATCTCATCTTTAAGGACTTCCCCGGTTGTTAGAAGTGAATTTACAGCCCTCTTAGATAATATACTGCACGTATTAAGACCTATTTTGCAATCACACAAAGAAAGGAGAGACATGGTCAGCATGAATTATTGTTTTTGGCTAAAAGTCTACATGAGAAAAATGGCCCATTTAAAAAAAAAACAGTAGAATTGTATAGAACATCCAAGCCTAATTTATAGCTCATAAGTATATTTCAACAATGTATGTCAAGAGAAGGGAAGATAATTTTTGCAGTGGATACATTACAATACTTGACTGACACAAGACAGAACATTTATAAGTCAGAAACTTAACAGATAGCAAACTTTATTTTGTCATTGTTGATTGTTAATGCAATCAGCATCAGTAATACATGTTTTTTATTGGTAAAATTTGTTATATTTCACATAACATTGATATTTTTATAGCTTGTGGAATATGGATAAATGACTGGAAGCAAGTTCTGTCAGGATATAAATGTATTTACAATAACAGATTCTAACAAAACAAAAAAAAATCAGATGGAGGTATTATGATAGGGACTAAGGATTATGACACCAATAATACTTCCATCTTAAATGATAACATCAATGCTGTAGATTTTATAACTTTGACAAATGTTAAGCACTAAAGCTATTTTAATTGTTAGAGTCCATAAACCACAAAAGTCAAATGCTGATGACCTAAAGAAATTCATGCATTTCTTACAAGAAACAGGAAGGAAAAATGATAATAGCCAGAGACTTTAATTTACCAGAGACAAACTGGAATATTAATGATTCTAAAGCATTTTAGTAAGGAAATGATTTGCAAATTATGTAGATAAACAAAAATTGTTACAGATTGTATTTAAACTTGTCAGGAAAATGAATACATGAATTATATTTATGTTCCTAATGATATAAATAGTACTTCATGCTTACGTTTCCTATCTTTGCTGTGCATTGATCATGTGTGTCTCCTTCTCTGGTCTCTGCATTTGTGTGTGTGAGTGTGTGTGAGTGTGTGTGTGCCTGTGTGTGTGTGTGTATGTGTCTGTGTGTCTGTGTGTGTGTGTGCGTGTGTGCGTGTGTGCATGTGTGTGTGGGCGTGTGTGTGTGTGTGTGTGTGTGTGTGTGTGTGTGTGTGTGTGTGTGTGTGTGTGTGTGTGTGTGTGGGTGTGTGTGTGCATGCGTGCACGTGTGTGTTTGTGTATGTTGTATAGTCATACTGTGTTACTGTTTGGAAAAGGGACAGGGTAATATATAGACTACATTTTGTAATAAGTGGGTCTGCTGCTGTTGTAGGTAATAAACATACATATCTCTATAGGTAAAGTCATATTGTGTGTTTTGTACAATTAAACTGCTACACTTCTGAACGGTGATAAACACAATGTATCAAGTCCCAGGATTATGTTCTGAAGCTGGGAAAAAGACAACCCTGCTAATCACCGCTTTGGTATAGAAAATGTGCTTAACTAAACTTTGATATGCACCCCTCAGCACTCAAAAGATCGACTTTCATGCTATATTATTGCAGCAGCAAGGAACAGCCACCACAGAACAGCAAGGTAATGCTAACGTATCTCTAAAAATTGTTATACACTTTTTCCTGCCACACAAAAAACTGTGTTAGAGTGAAGTAATTTGGCAGCATCAAGTGAGTTATGTCTTTCAAAGCCGAAAAATGCCTTGTACTTTATACTTCTTTCTGTTCCTTGTGATACATCAGAGCAGACAAAGCTCTGTGTACTTTAAGCTATTATGATCAGTTGTTTCTGATCATTACTAACTTATGTGTTCTCAGCATGCATGTCAAGGTTCAACATTTGAGCTTTGCTTTTCACCACTTTCAAGATGAATTTCTTAAAGACCATGCCCTGAGCATATAATAAGTTTGATATGATCAGAAACCCACACATAATCCCGTATATTATTTCTCTTTCTGCATTTAATCTACTGACTATAACTTTTCTGGGTACTTACATATTATCGCAACCAGATTTTTGCGATAATACCACTTGCTTACCGTTATCGCAATCTGACTGAGAGAGTTGTACAAATGTCAGGAAACATCTAAAATTAAACAAATAACCTGTGTTGTACCCGTACGAGTCTGTGACATAGCTGAAAAAGGTCCAAAAAAACATTTATGACAGTTACATTCATCAGCATTTGCTGCCATGGAAAAAAAAGGGAAAGGAACGTTCAGCAGGTGGCGGCACACTATTCCGTTAAGCTTCATCACCCTGGCAGTAAACTGCATAAAGAAACACAACAGCATGTTTTTTATTTATTTATTTTTTGGTGGGGTGGTTGTTTTACACGTTTTAATCCCAGAAACACATCTAAAATTAATTAATCAGATAACCTGTGTTGTACTTGTATGAGTCTCAGGAAAAACCATTGACACAGCTGTGATATATATATATATATATATATATATATATATATATATATAGCTGAAAAAGGTCCAAAAAAAAACACACATTTATGACTGTTACATTCATCAGCATTTGCTGCCATGAACAAAAAAAAAAGAAAGAAAGGGAAAGGAACGTTCAGCGGGCCGCGGCAGCGCACTATTCAGTTAAACTTCACCACCCTGGCAGTAAACTGCATAAAGAAACAACAGCATATTTCTATTTTTTTTGGGGGGGGGGATTTGTTTTACACATTTTGTTGAAAACACTGCAGAAAAATGTATTGTTAAAGGAAACACACTATATAAAACTTATAAGCCACTAAAAGTCAGAAAACAAAATCGGGAAGCAAGTGGTATTATCGCAAAAATCTGGTTGCGATAATACGTAAGTACCCTTTTCTGTTATCCCCAAACCATGTGTGTTTCATAACACTTCTTTAAAATGTCAGTTTTATTTTTTTCTTATTGTAATATTTGTTTTTATCCTGGGCTGTACCTGAAAATAGTGCACAGGCCAATAGATCTAGCTAACAGTCAGAAACATGTTTACATAATGCTTAGCTCATAATTCATGAGATGAGGTTAATTATACAGTTTTAATCACTGCTCAGTTTACAGTTCAGTTATTGCAATGCCCAGATTTATAAAACTGATTTCAAAAAAATGTCTGTTAGATTATTCCATGCTGAATTCTATTCCATATTAGTACAAGAAACAGATGTGTGCATGTGACTTTCAAAATGCATGTATAATTCATGTGCAAATTAACAGAGCTGCTATTAATTGGAAAGGATTGTGCTGGAAGAGAAATATTGGAATCAAAACTGTTGCGATTTGAAATTCCAAATTATTTTGAATATACTATTTATAAGAATAAATCAGATGTTACATTTTAAGTGCAATGCCTGCTTTCAAAACATTAACTACTGATGTTGGCAAGACTGTTTTGGCCAGAAATGAGAATTATAGTTAACACAATCTGCTTTTAATTATGTGAGATAAGATGAATAATTACTGAAGCAAATAATATGAACTAAGATGAACTGTTATTTATGCAAGCGAGGAACTTTCAATGAATGTGATGTCAATATAAAATGTTGCCTTTAACACAACTTTATTGAATTATTTTCAAATGTGTGTATATAATCTAGACTTCATGATAACTGAATCATTATTTCACACACAGTAAAGTGATACAACCGCGAGTATGCGTGCATGCACACACACATACACACACACACACACACACACACACACACACACACACACACACACACACACACACACACACACACACACGCACAATCAAGTATGTAGAAGTAAGTACCCTTAGAGTTTGTGCTCAAATTATGTTATCAAACCATTTTTCATGTTGTACAATGAAGGACAACAAATAGAAGATAGGCTATTGGTGCTTATGCTATGCTTTGGCAAATTAATAAATTAACAAAAAGCTTTATTCTGTTGTATTAAATTGGAATCCTTTATTGTACAATTACAGAGATAAATTGTAATTTAGTGAAGCCAATTAGAACTCTTGGCAGTTTTCTCTCTTGTTTTTTACTTAATTGATTTTTGATACTGAGAATACTCTGACATGGAGTACAGGACTTTACACTTTTAAAAATGAAAACTCCTTTCTAATTGTAAGAAATATGGTGATCAGATGTGAATAGCATGTTGAAAAAAGTGTTAACAAGAAACCTTACTTTAATTTAATTTGACCACATGCACTAACTTGTACAGTCTTTTCATTATTTTGTATAATGTGAACCGATCTTTCATTTATCATCATTCTTTTATTAGTGGATAATTTAAGGTAAACCTTGAGATCTTCCAGTTTGGTCACTATTATGGTGGAGGTAGTAAGATAATGAATCCTGATGAAAATAGTCTGAGGAAAATGAAAGATTCCAAAGAATTTTCAATAATAGCCTTTCAAAGTAGATGAATTCAAAAACTGGAAATCACAAAAATGCCTTTAGACCTGATATGAATTAAAGTTTTACAGCTTCTGCATGGTAATCAGGTATCTATCTGTCAGAAAGCTTTCATAAGTCAAATGAAGAGGTGTGTGTATGCTTTGTGGGATTTGTATATGGGATAACATAAGGAAAACCTAAGGTAAAAAGTTAATATTTAAAGTTTTCCAAATACTGTTAGTGGAAAGTGAGATGAATGTCTGTCTTAAATAACTCTAAATGGTGTAAAATGCAACAGAAAGGAAAAAATATGCCTGATTCTAATTTTATGGTGAATTTAACTACAAATATGGTCAGCACTGTCACAGCACATAGCAGTTTAAGATTCCAGCGTAAAAATTTAATTTTTTTGAAGTTTCTGCATTCTGTTTTAAGATGTGGGGTATGTTTAGTAAATCTGCAGTACTGCTTTGGAGATATTTTGGAGGGGTGATAGTTTGCATTTGAATTATTTCTATACCATAGGAGTATATCTTACTCTTAAAAAATAATATTTTTTTGTTAAAGCCCTAGCACTGAGCAGCAATAGCTTTATGTTATCCAGATTCTGTTTTGTTTTGTTTTGTTTTATCTGAAGTTTAGGAAGAATGCCATTGTCTAAAAAAAAGGCAGTATGGGGGTAGGTAGGTTTTAGCCAGTAAATGAAAGAGAAGGATAGGTGTAGGCCATCTCTGTCAAAACAGTTAGGACTGTGTACCAAACTGGCTACAATAATTTATTTTAACTCCATACACACACACGCACATACACACACAAATATTCACAGCTCTAATATTACTGCTTACTTAGGATGGCCACATTCTCCACCTTTTATTTAATATAACAAGTATGTGAGATTCACAAAGGAAAGGGGGGATGAAAAGTCATGACAGCCTTTGGCCATCAGCATGGCCTTATAGGCAAATACAAGACTATTGATCACCTGAAGTGAGAATCAAACCCTGTACTTTATGTCTGTGAGGTAAAGACTGCAACCATGGACCTTTAATCATCAGTCTAATACTCTCCCTATGAAACTATTTCTGTTAATTTATTAAAATTAATTTCACAATAGCGTGTCAACAACTGAATAATTAAAAGCAAGTAAACGCTAAAGATGTTGAATCCCTTGAAAGAAATACGGACCAGCTAGCTATAATACCACAGGTTTAATCACAGAATAAATGTTACAAATTTAGTGCTTTCATCCACTATATTGTGGACTTCATCAGAATATTCAAAATTAGTCAATCAGCCTTTTAAATACAACTTTAGGCACCAAAAAAAACTACATTCCTTCATTTAAAGTGATACACATTTAAAAACATACAAAAATCATGCATTTAGTTATAAAAAACATGCATTTGATTGTAAAAACCTTCAATGTCATATACAATACATAATATACTGTATCTAATTTACTACAGTAATTGTACTACATCAAATATAAAATATAAATACATAATATTAACTCTCTTATCTATAAGACAGTTGAAATTGTGTTGAAATATACTATTTACAGTACTAACAAGGGAAACAGCCGATAATTGTAATGAGTGTGCTGATTACTACAATCATCACTTTTTTCATATCTATCATTTTTAATACTAGTGGGAGATACTTATATTAATATATTGCATATACTGTTCAAAGACAAAATATAAATTGTGTAAAATAAAATAATAAAAAATAAACAAAACCATGACAGAAATATATCTAAATCAACAATGTGATACAAGTATATAATCTGTAGTAATATATTCGTACAAGAATCCTATAAGTAAGTAGTGTTATGATGCAACCACTAAATAAACATCTGTAACATAGGTTTAATGGTTATGTAGTCATTTAATCCAGGTCCAGTTGAGGCATCTGTTAAAATCTACTATCTAACTTCCTTCAAACCTAATATAGCTTTGTAGTTACCCCCTTTGTCCCTCCTTATGTTGTTCTAATATAGCAAATCTAAAGTAATGACTTTCCCCATATTTAACTATATGCCTAGATAATGCATTAGTACTATCTTTTTTCCTTATGGCATATGTATGATCGTAAATTCTCTTTTTAAACATTCTTTCTGTTTTCCTTATGTAGAAGCTTGGACAGGTCATACATTTGGCCATATATATGATGTTCTTAGTATTACAATTACCATACTGAAATATTATCTTGGTCTTGTTAATATTTTCCAAAGTAATACCCTCTCTTTCCAATATGGCCTGACACTGTCCACAGCTTCCACATTGTCTTGTACCTCTTCTCTGTTGGTTAATGTCCCTAGTCATGTTACTCCTCTCTAAAATCACTTTTACATTCTTTCCCATTTTGTAGACAAATAGAGGGGTCATTCCTACTATATTTTTTATCTCATTGTCAACAGTGAGTATGTTCCAATGTTTGCTTAAAATATCCTTTATTTGCTTTACTTGAGGTGTGTATTCCAATATACATGCCCTCTTATACCTTTCAACTGTATTATTGACTACAATAAAACTTGTTGCCTGTCCATTTCCTAGAACAGGAGAATATTTCTTCCCCCAGTCACTTATTACATATTTTCTTTTGTCATCTAATAATCCTATAGGGTACCCCCTGGAGCTAAATAATTTTTTTATGAAATCAATTTCTTCAAGCATTTCCGAATATGAGGGTATCATCCTTGCTGCTCATATACACTGTCCTTTAAATATATTCTTCTTCATTTTTTGGGGATGATTGCTGGAAAATTCTAAGTAATTGTTGGAAAAAGTACTTTTCCTATGAATACGAGATTTGAATCCATTACTTGTACTGGATATAAACGTATCTAAGTATGCAATACCCTCAGTATTATAAGTGTAGGTAAACTTTAAATAATCACTCGTGTTGTTTAAATAATCAATAAAATTACCTATTATGTGTTCTGGACCATCCCAAATAATAAAAATGTCATCCAAAAATCTTGAATAGTAACTTATATACTTATAATATTCACTTTTAAAGATATTTTTGGTTTCCCAATCTAGCATAACCAGATTAGCAAATATAGGGGCACACGCTGCCCCCATTGCCACTCCTCTGGTTTGCTTGTATAGTTCACCTTCAAAGTATATGTAATTATACTCTAATACAATAGACATAAGTTCCATTATTAAATTAATCTGGTCCCACTCTAGGCTAGAATATTGTCTGATACTATTACAAAAACTTTCTAGTCCTTGTTGTTTAGGAATACATGAAAATAAGTCTATCACATCTACTGTGATAAATATAATTCCCTCTTTCCAAATATCTGGAGTTAAATTACCTAGAAGGGTCCATGAATCCTTGATTAGATGTGGGATCTTATTATATATATATATATGTTTAAGCCATCTATCAATAGCTGTTCCTAATGGAAATGTTTTAGAATGGCTACTTGAAACTATAGGACGAAAGGGTGAGTCCACTACATTTTTATGTACTTTTGGTATGCCTACTATTGTTGCTAATGTTGGATACTCAACCTTCAAATACTTATAAGTGTCATTCGTTATACGTCCATCTAATAAAAACTCTTCCAAATACATGTCAATTTGTTTATACCCGATGTTAATTTCATTTTTTGATACTGATACATAGTTTCCTGGCTCATGAAGAATTTTATACATTTTATTTATATACTCGTATGAGTCATATAAAGCTACCCCCCCCACCCACTCACCTTTATCCGGTTTCATTACCCTGATATTTCTATCATTTGTAAGTCGTTGTATTAATTGAATTTCTTCATTAGATAAGTTACTAAACATTTTCTTGTGTCTTACACTATTCTGTAAGCTGTATATCTCTTTGGTTACCATTTTTTCATATATAGCTACATTGGGATGTGTAGGGGGATATAAGCACTTTTTTTCTTTAACCCATCTTTACAAATTAATAATGGTTTGTTATGGAACTGTATAGCTGAATTAATTTTTCAAATAAATAATTTTATCTCGGTTAAACAATCAACTACATGAAAATTTGTTTTAGGTATATATTTCATACCTTTAGAAAACAATTTGAAATACTCTTCTTCAACTACATTACTAGTATAATTATATATGTGAAAGTTGTCCATACAATTAATTATACCATCAGATTTCCTTTCTTCCAAAACTAAATCTCTAAATGGGTCAGTATCAGTATTTATCTCATTCCCTATAACTATCTCATATTCATTCCCCAATCCTGATTGGTGGAATTTCTCTGTCCCCATCCCTGTCTGTTCTTTCTCCACTTCCAGTTCTTTTTCCAATTTCCCTGTTGCATTTGCTTCCAGCCTACATGAAAATTTGGATTCACATCATTATATCGTATTTCTGGACTAGCCTGATAAGGTTGGTCCATATCACTCTCTCTATCGTTCTCAGTATGCTTTCTTGCATTTACCTTCCAAGGGTATACTCTTTCAGATTTGTATTCCATAATGTCTCTATTTATTTTTTTATATTTCTTTTCTAATAAAGCTTGAGCTTTCTTATCCGCTAATACATATTGTTTGTTGTACAATTTCTCCCACTGTTCGAACAATAAATCATTAAGTATAGCATTATTCAATTTCTCCACTTGCTCAGTCAATTTACACAGTTTCTCATCGTTTTTTTTTAATCAAAAGTCTCATATAGTCAAAACCAAATCTGTTAAACAAGACATCAAATTCTTCACATACTTGGTCATTTAAAAATACACGCATAGGCATTTTAAAAAAATGAAGTCCCTTAGGGACTATATTTAATGTAAGACATTTGTTTAAATAAGCATTGTCTATTTTGACCGCCTTTATCACATTTAAGGTCTTTCCAAATGCGTATATAAGCTCCTTTAATGAGCCTGGAACCGTGTTCTTAAATTTTAATTCAGATCCTGTTGCCTGATTCATATTATTAAAACAAACATCTTTTTGCAAAAATTCATCTAAATGTACTGTATGCTGTCCCAAATTACTTTTAACTAATTGAATAGAAGGGACACTTGCTCTGGGACTAGAGCTGTGTCTAGCAGTACCTTTGCCTTCCATTGATCCATTGTTAACAGCTGAAGAATAAGCTCTAGTTCTCATAAATCATTTTGGTTTAGTCCTGGTATGTCGAGACTCATCTTCTAAGTTGCATGAAGAAAAATCAAAAGTAAATTCTTTTTCTGAAAACCGACTGTTTTCATTTACAATTCCGTGCAAGTCCACAGTTTCAACAGCTGTGGAGGCACCTGTTCGAATTCTTTTAGTTGGGTATTTCCGCTTCTAAATCACTTCCAACTGAAGAATTGGTTGCTTTACCCTGATGCTGTGATGCTTGCCTCCTCGGCTCAGCCTAGGTCATTAAGTCCAATAAACGAGTAACTTCTCCTTTGAGGGATGAGACTTCCAAATGAAGTCTCTGCAACTCATCCCCTCCACCTGGTGTATGCTTGTTGGATGGAAAATCATACAAGGTATCCATCTCCGACCACAAATGAACTTCACAATGGCACGTCAACAACTGAATAATTAAAAGCAAATAAATGCGAAAGATGTTGGATCCCTTGGAAGAAATAAGGACCAGCTAGCTATAATACCACAGGTTTAATCACAGAATAAATGTTACAAATTTAGCCCTTTCATCCACTATATTGTGGACTTCATCATAATATTCAAAATTAGTCAATCAGCCTTTTAAATACAACTTTAGGTGCCAAAAAACTACATTCCTTCATTTAAAGTGATACACAGGTTGGGGTGCTCAAATCACGAAAACCCCCAGTTCCTTGGGAGTTCTTGTTATTCTGCAGTTTAAAAATTGATGAGTGCTTTCAATCACTACTGGCTTGCAAGCTCCACACCATGTTAGTCTTGGTAAAATGGAGGACCATACTATTAGTATATCAGGAAACTTCTAGTGCAAGATTCTTAGGTATGCCAACATTTTACTGAGAAGGATGTGCATAGGAATATAAAAGTGTTAATGCATCGTCCCTTTTTTGAGATTTAACCAGTTGTCTAATGATGGCAACAGCTGGAATCAAGTTAAGCCTGGGTGACCTACCCACTCAACTGTCCAAAGCTTGGGGAGGAGACCAAAGTTATTTCTATAACCTCTTATGGAAGCTGTGTGTTCTGTTCTGTAGATGAAAGACTGGCCAATGACCAGGAACAAGCAGTAACCTAAAATGAATATCTTACATTGAAATCATTTAATACAGCTTAAGAGGACATTTGATTTTCATTTACTTGCATGCTTTAATAATTCAATCAAATGTCCCTTCCTGGCCAAATCAGATGCTCTCCCTATTTTAAAAGAATGGAAATGTAACCTTCAAGTGCAATGCCCTGACTAAGTAATGTTTTTTTATCATAATATTAACTTCTAAAGATCATGTGGTTCAACTTTTGAGAAGATTGAATACCAGCTCTTGAGAGTGAACATTTAGGTTCATAGGTTCATAGATTACTAGGCTAACTGTCCTTGTGGGCAATTTTAAGCCTAACCAATTCTCCCATGTGAAAATCAAACCCTGTACATTGTGTCTGTCAGGTAAATACCTTGATCATTATGACAATCTCCTACTCCACAAAAGCTTGGCTCAAGGCCTGACTTTCAACAGATCACAGCTTTTTGCTGCTCTGCTATGTACGGAACCCTGACCAAAAATCAGGTTGTCTACACATGATTTAGCACCTGGTTCCCCACAAATGTGTGGTTCACTACTGGAGAGAGAGGGGGCCCCCTTTTGTCCAAGCTCTGACACAGTGATGAGTGGTGCTCCTTGCCGACCTTTCAGATGGAGATTTGTGGCCATCCTGAGATTCATGGCACTGTAGTAGGTGGGATTCTGATTTAGAGGCATTCAGTCGTAATTCCACAGATGGTAGCATCTCACCATTGACTTCTCAGGCAAGCATATACAACAAATGTCTGAACCTGCAGAACCTTTCATACTGAGCAGTATTGCTATTGCAACAGCACATCATCAGCAGGGTAAAACTAACCTGTTTCACGTCGGCTTTTCCTAAAATTTTTTGAATTGCTAAAGCCCTATACACTAGGCAAAAAAAAATTGCCTTCAGGCAAAAATATTTGCTGGCCATGGCCAAATTGAAACATCTGTGTTTGTTATTACTACCTCTGAGAAATGGAAAGACTGCAGTAACTTATTGACTCTGACAGCCCCAATGTATAGCCATGTAAACAACATTTCCCATAATACTAGGGAGTGCAAATCCATGTAAACATTGTTTCCCATAATACTAGGGAGTGGAAATCCCTAAATAATTACCCTACTCCCTTTGTTACCAAGATTAGCAACTGAGCCGCTATAGGTTTCCTAGAGTCTCTATGACTGGCATTTGAACCTTTTCTTAATCTCCTAACAACACACTGTTGCATCAAGTTGGGCACCGAAGCAATGAACAAACCATCCTAGTGCAGTTATTATGATATGCAAGAAACCTGGGGAGTTTCTCAAAGCACACCCATGTAATATGAAATGAATCACAAAGTCCAAACACCATTATCTGACCCCAGTAGTCTGGTTCAAGAAAAAAAAATTTAATTTCTTCAGTGCTGAAGTATAAGTTCTTCTGGTATTTGGAGCCCGTGAATTACCTAATAATGTGAGCATTATTCTTCTCCCAAGAGCCATTTTTGCAGTGGAACTGGTCTAGAAAGGTGATGATCCTCCTGTGTCAAAGTTTGAAACCTGGAAATCTGTAGGCATTACAGACTGACAGCTATGTTGTACCTAACACCAGGTACTGCTAGGAAGAAGATCTGAGACTAAGTTTTAAACTGAGTGAAACCAATTGCCTCAAAATGGAGTGTATGTTGAAATATCTGGAGGACCTGCTTAGAAGAATTTGCACAACAGCTTGAGTATCAGAATGAAACATGAGATTTTTATCCTTAAGTTCTACTTGCCAAAAATACACTGCCACCCATATGGATAGAATCTCTAAGAATGTGATGTCTCTCTTGACTGCCTCAGTCCATAAACCCAGCCATTCACCTGAAAACTATTTGCTTCTAAAGTAGTCACCCCTACCTTTGCTAACTGCTACATCTGTGAAATGTTGAAGAGAGTCTGAAGTAACCCAATTTGCTTAATGTCACATTATCCTTTACTCTTTTTCGGGTGTTTCTTTTGACCTCCTCTTAATAATTTGGCCAAGGGCCTTGTGAACATACTGTCTGGTTGTATCACTCTGAAGGTGAATTTGAGGGAACGTAAAATGACATGATCTGATTTACTTTGACCTTTGAGTCCTCCAGGAAAACCTCAATGTTCAACTTCAGTCTTTGTAGCTTGTCTTCAAGCAACTTGAATGACTGCCTGGTTACATCCATTTGTATCCCTAAAAACGTAATGCTATTAGTTGGGCCTTCTATCTTATCTACAGTCAAAGGAACCCCAATGGTATTACATAGCTCAATAAAGATGTCCCTGTCTGAAGCAGCCAAAGCAGCCAGTAGATTTTATGACCCGACTTTTCTGCCTCTGGTAGTCTTTTTATGCCCTCAACATCTGTTAAATCAAATAAATGCATGTATTCTCCCTTAATAATTGTATCTGTGATGGCCTTTAGGGATATGAATATATATGATCCTTAGCCATAGCTGTCTGCCATGAGAGACTGTGGAACACTGCCCATTGTTGGCACAGGAGACAAAATCACTGGGCTCCTACTTTCATCAGTCCCTTCAAATGCTGCCTCACCCTATCCTTATAGGTTCATAGGTTCATACTAGGCTATCTGCCCTAGGGCATTTATAAGCCTAGCCAGAGTGTGTTTGGCTTTTGCCACCCATTTTAAATTAATTTTGCTATGCCCTTTTTTGAGGTTAGTATACTGTGCCTCTGTCTAACAGTGACACAGAAGTGATACCCGGGGTAAACTTACGATCTCCCATCCACTCATCAAGATTCCTATTGAAGAGAGTCAATGAGGGACTCTGCCTAACCTGGACTGGGATTTTATTCCAGAGTGAAGGGAGCCTCTGGGTTATGAATCTGTCCCTCCAGCATGTCCTATTTATTTCAGTGCTGAGGTTCAAGTCTCTCGAGCGCGTAGCTCGATGGGATTTGGATTTTCTGAGGTGCAGCATGTCCATTAATGGCTTTATACATCAGGCACAGATCGCCTCTGAGCAGGTGGTATGCCACTGAGTAGAGCTGGAGTTTCTTTAACCGGGCAGCATATGGCATCTGTTTGAGCCCTTTGATCCTCTTGGTGAGGTAATTTTGGGGTCTTTCCAGTTGCTGCAGGTGTCTGGTAAGGTACATCCAATAAAGGGCATTGTACTCAATTATGGGCCTGATGAGGGATGAGTAAAGAGGTACGATGACCTCCCCTGATCTAGATGTGAATCCCTTCATGATTAGATGGGCTATATAAAATGTTCTTCTAACCACTTTGGCCACGTGGTTGTCAAATGAGAGATTGCTATCAACTTGGGTCCCCAGGTCCCTAATTACTTCTTCTGTACTTAATGGATTACCACCTATGTGGTAATTTGTGGGCACTTTGTTTTTGCCAAAGGGGATGACTATACACGTTTTGGCATTTAGCTTGAGGCCATGGCTCTGGCATCAGTTGTCTGTTTCTATGAGGCCCTTTTGGAAGATGCTTGTGTTGGCTGGAGAGTCGATTATGGTGCCCAGTTTGCAGTCATCTGCGAACTTGGTCAGCCACAGTCCTTCCGTGTTGGCCTGTACCTCCGAGAAATATATACCGAACTAGAGAGGTCCCAGGACTGAGCCTTGTGAGATGCCACTTGTAACTGGTTTGGAGTCTGACATGGCTCCAGCAATTCTAACCATGTGGGTTCTGTCCTTGAGCCAGTTTGCAACCCATCTAGTGACATAGGGGTTTATATTTAAGCTGGTGAGCTTATCTATAATGCCCGAGTGGGGTATTGTATTGAAGGCTTTTGAGGTCCAGGTAGGCTGTGTGGACCACCTTCCCTCGTCAATGGCCTTGGTGACTGTTTCAAAGAAATCAACCAGGTTTAAGAGGCAGGATCTGCCCTTAACAAAGCCGAACTGGGTAGGATCCAGTGTCTGTAGGTCCCCAATATCTTTATTTATGAGGTCCATGATGATCCTTTCCATAGCTTTGCAGACCAAGCTAGTCAGGCTTATGGGGCGATAGTTTCCAGGATCCGTTGAGGTACCACCTTTGTGGAGAGGGACCACTGTTGCTGTACGCCACTCTTTGGGTACATATCCTGTAGTAAGGCTGAGATTGAACAGTAGTTTTATGTTTGGAATTCATGTAGGATGCAGCCCAGGACACCGTCTGGTCCCATTGATGCTGTGTTTTTTGCTTTGGAGAGGGCGGCTCTTACCTGAGTATCTGAGATGTCAGGGGGGCAGCACTCTGCTGGGATAGATATTTGCCCTTTTGGTGGGGAGGGGGGGGAGTTTGCACTGAACCTGTCAGCTAGGATGTTGGCAATGTCTGTGGGTTTGGTGTATTTTTTGCCATTTTGGACTAATTCTGAGCATATCTGGGAATTCCCACCCAGGTTCCTAACATAACTAAAGAAAGCCTTGTGATTATCCTTAGTGTCCTGTGCAATTTTCTCTCGAAGCTGGCCTTAGACAATTTTATGAGTGCCCGTAGTTTTTGCTAATACTGATCAGAGATGCCTTCCCTTTTGGGATTTTGCTCTATCATGTAGTAGCTTCCTCCTTTTATTGTATAGTTTGTTTATGGCTGGGGTCCACCAGACAGGATGTCTGCCTTTGGAGGATTGGGTCTTGGTTTTATTTGGGATTGCATGATCCATGCATTCCTGAAGGTGTTCATAGAATGCGTTTATAAAGGATTCTGCAGTCTGGCCCGTATTTTCCACAGGCCCAGGGGCTTTGAAGGATTCCACATCAGTTTTGAGGAGTGTGAAATTTGCTTTAGAGAAGTTTTTCACTGTGGTTTTCTGGGCAGGGGGTGGGGTCGGGATGTGAATATCCACTGAGATTAGTTTATGGTCTGATCTTACCAGTGAGGGATACACTTCTGGTCTGGAGCATAGAGTCCCCATGTTGGTGATGATCAGGTCCAGTATGTTTTCCCTTCTTGTGGGAGTGGTAACAAGTTGTTCCATAGCATTTGAGTTTATAAATTCTAGGAACCTTTGGACTAGGGTGTTGGAGCTAGAGTAATGCTCCCAGTCTATGTTTGGGTAGTTGAAGTCGCCCAATATATGGTGTTTGGAGAGACCTTCATATTTTTCATTGTTCTCAGGAAGGCCGAGTGGGGTTCTTGGGTTTGGGAGGGTGGTCTGTAGCAGGCTATAAACTGGAAGGCAGTTTTACCCACTGTTAGTTGCACATGGATAGTCTCTGATGCTTTGTGCTGTGCCACCAACCTGGAGGTGTGGGTATCTTTGATGAATATTGATACTCCCCCTCCTTTTGTGGTTCGGTCCAAGTTTTGGGGCCAAAAAGCATGGTATGAGGTATTACCTGGTAGTACTGGGGTGCTCTCGGGAGCCTTGAACCAGGTTTCTGTTACTGCACAGATATTGATGTTCTCCATGCTAAGGAGAGTTTTGAGTGCGTGCATCTTGAGGTTTAGACTTCTGGCGTTGAGTAGCATTACTCTTAGTTTCTTATCCCTTGTGATACCTATGGAGGTGGGTTTGTCTTTTGAGCCTTGCCTAAAAAAGGCACTATGGGGGTAGCAAGAGCCTTTGCCAATATCTGAAAGCCTAGGGGTGACAGGTGCAAGCCGTCCCTAGCAAAGCATCATGGCTTGTCGAGCATGTCATTCCAGGCTGACAGGCATTGGATCCCCTTTGAATGACACCAATACTTAAGCCAATTGTTGAAATTGATCATCTTGTCTTCATATTGTGGCATCATTCTTGGTGAGGGTAAGATGCTACTCAAGGTCAGGGTCATACCAGCCTGGGCTACATGCTCAGAGAGCTCCTCTATGTCCCTTTTCATGTAGTCCAGGGAGGTACGTCTCAAGTCATTCACACCAGCACGGACAATGACTGAGTCATATTTGATCTGTGATTACTTGCCCTGAAAATATGGCAGAGAAAATAGTGTTAAATAAATATGGCAGAGAGAATAGACAATCAGTGGAGTGCAAAGCATTAACATAACCAGGAGTCAGTAAGCTATTGTTTAAATTGTGTTTTAAATTTGCTGCAGCTTCTTATTTATTTGAGGTTTAGAGGAAGAGAATTCCACATCTTGGAGATGCATGTAGAGTATAAGGTATTTCCAAATTAATTGTTAGATTTGGTAATTAGGAGTAGGGATGGTTCTTTAGAGCACACAGGCCTCTTAGAGTTGTAAGGAAGTAGGATACTGGATATCACAGGGCACTCTTGGGGTTTGTTAAAACATTTATGGGCAAGTACTAGTTGGATAAAGTGCAGGAAATAAGCAATATATAGAAGTATAAGCTATTGCTTTTGAACTGTTCTAACTGTATTTGGACTTCAGCAGTACTAGGCACATCCCTTCAGCTGAGACAGTTTATCTAGTTTATTTTTTATTTATTTATAATTACAGATTGGATTCATTTATAAATTAAAAAAAAACCTTCAGTCTGTAAATTATCATCCATTTGATTAAAGAGGCTGTGAACGAAGCCTTCAATGTCTGAGTAGTTTGCTTGGTTACTGGGCAGTTTTTCAGTAAAGAATAGGTATGGGAGACAAAGTATTAGGTAGAAGTCAAGACTGTAGGGGAAAGAAAATGAAATGTTAGGATATAGCAAAGATTTAGTATATAGTTTGTTATAATAAGAAGATAAATTATTAAGATAATATTAATTTATATTAATAGCAACGGGGATACATGTTTACATGTGATTTTTCTCACTACAGCATTTCACATATAGTGTTTGTAGAGAATACCTTCTGTGTATTTGCCATATCACACTAACTAGCAAACAATAATGTTGCCATGTACTCCCATTCTAGTATAAATTTATCTATTACCAATATATCACTGTTATCTTAGGCTTTTTAGCATACTTGTAATATGAAATGGACACTGGTGGGGAGGAGGGATGAAATAATGACCTAATGATTATTGCGCTGGTGTCGATCAGATATTTTTTAAGTTTACTGAATCCATAGAAAAAACAATGTTGTTAGTGACCCAAGGAGGCTGTCTACATAAACTTAAAGACTCTACTTTCATGTACTGTACTACACATAAATTCAAAACTGTCTATGTCTTAAGTAATGAGTCATTTGTCCTGTTTTCTTCTTCTAATTATTATTTTTTATTATTTTTTTAAATATATTAAGGAGAGTAATTCTCCTGTTATTATTCATGTCCTTGAATTTTGGTGCCGCATTAGTAAGATATAGCTCAGACTGAGGAAGGCAGTTGTACCACAGAATGTGCACACCATCTGCTGACAGAACGATAGTAAACTACTGTGCCAGGATTCATCAACACATCATTCCCCTTTATATTTTTTTTAAATGACAGCTCTTTTGTGAAATTAACTGACTATATACTCATAAATGAAATAACTGTATTTGCAGCAAATGAAACATTTAAACACTAAATGACAGCTCCCTTGTTATTCACATTAAACCCCTGTCTTTGAGTGGTTCAACTGAATTGAATGGGTTGAACCACAACTTCACACTACAGGGATCTAGTCAATTAACTAATACTGACACTGCCAAACCTGTAATCATTGCCTCTGGTTATTATCTATGTAATGCTCTCTGATCTGGTATCTATGTCTATTTATTCATAGTCAACTCCTCCCTGGTTAGATCTGACCACAAGCTAATCACCTTGGAAATCCCCCCCCCCCCCCCAAAGGTAACCACCATGAAAAACTTCTCCAAAGCTAACTTTGGGATCCTAAAAACAGAGGTGGCTAACTTCATGGCACCCATACAAATGGAGAATAGTTGCATGACTGCTGAATCATACACCAATGCACTGTATGAACACGTACACAAATGCATGGATCTCACCATACCCAATAGAACCAAGACGTTCTCCTTCAAAAACAGGAAGCCAATCTGGTGGTCCCCTGCCATAAACAAACTCTACAACAGAAGGAGGAAACTGATGCAGAATAAGGCGAAGTCCCAAAACTGGAAAAACTCCCTTATCAGCTTCAACAAAGGTCCCTCATCAAATCCTCTAAAGCTAGCTATGAAAATAGAAATGCGGCACTTAGTAACAACAACCACAAGGCATTCTATAGTTATGTAAAGAATCTCCATGGCAATTCCCAGATTTGCTTTGAGCTCCTGCATAATGGCACCTCCTATACCGAGCCAACAGATATTGCCAATATACTGGCCGACAGATTCAGTGTCAACTTTACCCCTCTCACCCCTCCCAATGGACCTATCACATTAACAGTAGATTGCCAGGCAGCCAGTATTACTGCTGCACAGGTTAAAACAGTACTGTCCAAGGCCACGAATACAGCTTCTATGGGACCTCACAATATCCCTGGCTGTGTGCTACATGAGCTTGCCTTACAAACACAAGGTGCAGGGATTGAGTCTCACAAGGGATAATTGGCTAGGCTTACAATGGCTCGCAAGGGCAGTTAGCTTAGTACTGACCTATGAACTTGCTCCTATGAACTATGAACTACAGAGTGAACTGGCACCTCACCTGTGTTCCCTATTCAATCACAGCCTCACCTCAGGCTTTGTCCCTACTGAATGGTGCACTGCTACAGTCATCCCTCTCCACAAAGGAAGAGCAACTACGGACCCTGAGAACTATCACCCCATTAGTCTAATGAGTCTGATATGCAAAGCTATGGAACGCATCATCATGGAACTAATAAAGAAGGATATAGGGAATCTCCAAACTCTGGATCCCACACAGTTTGGTTTTGTGAAGGGTAGATCATGCCTGCTCAAATTGGTCGACTTCTTTTATTCAGTCACCAAAGCTGTGGATGAAGGCAAGTTGGTTCACACAGCCTACCTTGAACTGGCCAAGGCCTTTGACACAATCCCCCACTCAGGAATCATAGAAAAACATCAGTAAGCTAGGCATCAACCCCTATATCACTAGGTGGATTGTAAATTGGCTCACAGATAGAACCCACAGTGTGAAAATAGCTAACTCCAAGTTAGACTGGTGACCAGTCATGAGTGGAGTCCCACTTGGTTTAGTCCTGGGTCCTCTCTTATTTGGAATCTACTTCTCTGAAGTCCAGGCCAACATAAAGAGAATCTGGCTGACAAAGTTCACAGACAATTGCAAGTTAGGAGCTATTATTAACTCCCCAAATGATGTTGACATCCTACAGAAAGGCCTCACTGACACCAATGACTGGTGTCAGAACCATGGCCTTAAGCTCAATGCCAAAAAATGTGTCGTCATTCCCTTTGGGAAAAACCCAGTTCCCATGAATTACCACATCGATGATAGTCCACTGAACACAGAAGGCATTATAAGAGATCTGGGAACATAGGCTGACAGCAACCTCTCTTTCAACCACCACATTGCCACTGTGGTCAGAAAGTCCTTCTATGTGGCACATCTCATTACTAAGGGTTTTGCATCTAGGAATAAAGAGGTCATTGTCTCCCTCTACTCTTCCTTCATTAGGCCAGTCATCGAATACAAAGCCACATTTGGCATGTACCTCACTAGACACTTGCAACAACTGGAGAGGCCACAAAAGTACCTCATAAAGAGGATTCTAGGCCTTAAACACTTGTCCTATATGGACAGACTCAAAAAACTCCAGCTATTCTCTGTCTCATATCGTCTACATGGAGGTGATCTCTGCTTGACTTACAAAGCCATGTCTGACCCAGCTCTGTTAGAAATGCTACATCTAAAGAAATCCCAATCCCTCCACACCACATGCTCCAGAGACCTCAACCTCATTACCACAATCAACAGAACGTGCTGGAGGAACAAGTTCATAACCAAGAGACTGCCCATGCTATAGAATAGACTTCCCATGCACATCAAACAGAGCACCTCACCTGCCCTCTTCAAGAGAAATCTTGATGAGTGGATGGGAAATAGAAAATTCACCGCGAGGATCACTCCAGTGGCTCTACTTGACAGAGGCCCTGGGAACTAAGGTGGGTGGTACAATGCCAGGGTAATCCCATAGGCTAGGCTTGTAAAGGCTCCAGGGCCATTAGCCTAGTACATACCTATGAACCTATAATGCAGAAAACATGATCCACTCTTGACAAATCTACAAAACTCAAATTATTATTTATATGCTACCTAAAAGACATTGCCAGTCTGACATAATTTTATGTCATGTCATAACAGTTCCATAATTAATCTAAAAACTTGAATGATGTACTTATTGAATGCCTACTTCATAAAGTACTTGCACTGTTCAAATAAGCATGCAATTGCCCAAGTGTCTTATGCTGATGGTCATTGTCGATCAGCTCAGCTGACATATGGACACTGTAACTTCTTAACTAACTCCTGAAATATCATGAAACAAGTCACAAAACGTCTTCAGAGTGCTACAATGTAGTGAACATGGTTATTAGTTCACTAGCACTTCCCTCAAGCTTTCACCAAAGGACAGGAGTAGCTATGGGAGCAAAATGTGCTCCAGTTTTTGCTAACATCATTCTGGTAGCATGGGAAAAGAAAGTTGTGTTCAACTCCCCTTTTCACAACTATATCCAAGCCTACTTTAGATTTCTGGATGACATCTGTATTTTATGGCTCGGGTGTGAGCCACATCTAGATGACTTTATTACTCATTGTGGGACTCCAGTGAATTCGTAAGTTTACATACAAAAAAGCCTTCGCTATGTTAGAATTTTTAGATGTCATCCTTTACAAAGACACTGAGAACATGAGGTACTGTTCCATCATCTCCAGGAAAGAAACATATTTGAAGGATTATTCACACTTAATTGTTACCCATATTTTCAGAAAAAAACATCGTTAAAGGTCAGTTAGTACGACTTTCAAGGTTGATTACAGATGACACTATATGTGATGGTGAGGTGAAGAAGTTAATTGAAATGCTCAAAGAAAGAGGTTATCCACAAACCCTCCTCATAAATGTTAAAGGTTTAATTTTTCAAGGAAGGAAGGACGGAACAAAAAAGTATGTAACCATTTTGGGAACTCACCTAAAATATATATTTAACACTGGCACCCCTAGAAAAATGGATAATGGTAATTCCCTACAACTGTGATGGCTTTATGATCCAAAGAAATCTGACCTCCAATTGGAACTTCATTTTTACCCAAAAAATGAAAAGGAGGTTATTTGTTTTTAGTGGGGTAGGAATTTAAAAGAATTGGTGGAGGCTGAAGCCACAAAGACCTGTGACTGTTAATAGGTCTAAGATGGCAAAATGCAGGAGATGTAGAACGTGCAGATTCATTAATGATGGATCTAATGTCAGTGTAAAACTATTAGTTGTCCTGGACATGTCAGTTGTGACAATCGGAGGTGGTGTATTTAGCTGCCTGTGTCTCCTGTACATCATTATACATTGCTAAGATCAAGAGAAAATTAAAAGAATTTGTGAACACATAAGAGGCATTAAAAATAAGGAAAGCGCTAATGCTTTATACAGACACTCAGTGTTTTGTGACAGTTTTGACACATTTTATTATCATTACAGACAGAGTAATTTTAAACCCTAGAGGTGGTGACATCGAAGATCTCTAAGAATACAAAGAGTTATGCTGGCATATTAAGTTAAATGCCAGCCAACCCCCAGGCCTGAATGATATTCTTTCTTTAAAACGAGTTTTAAAAGTGAGATCTTTTAATATTTGAAGCATAGATTTCTTAGGTGTTTCAGTCTTTTAAAGTTTCATTTTGATCAGTTTTTGGAATTTTTATCATTATTATTATTATTATTATTATTATTTGTATTTGTTGTTTTTAACACCACATATCTCAGGAGCAGTTTTTATGCTAATGGTTTTCATTAATTATTCAAAAGTGTTGTATTGTGACTTGCTTTATATTTATTGCTTGTGCTCTGTGATTGGTGTTTTTAAACTTTAAATAACCATCCTACCTCATTATTTGATTTTACTCTGATGAAATCACAGGTCTAAGTTATGTAATGGATAAAAGCACTTAGTAATAAAGTGGATTGTTTGACAATTTGTTTCTGTCTGTTTTTTTGTTGCATGCCCCAGGTGTTTTTCTTGTTTGGAGTGAAGAAGGACTATTTTACTCACTGTTCTCCCACCCACCTGAATACCGTCACTGTTCATTTACCATTATGGGAGATTTGTAAAATCTCTGGTACCTAGAGTTTCCTCCAACCCTTGATTCCCATACTGATATCAATAGTACAGTAGCCCTCATGTTTTTGTGGTTCTACCATCCCGTATCCTCGTAGTGATGTCTGTGCCATTATGGTACTTAATGACAGAGTAGTTCTTGGTATCTAATGGTTTCACCCACCACTGATCCCCACAGTGATGTCTGTACCATTATGGGATTCAGTGGTGTACTAGTCCCTGAATCCCAGTGACTGCCCCCACCCTTGATCCCTGTTGTGATGTCCATGCCATTATATCACAGTCTTTAGTGAATAGTGATTTCCCCACCCCCAACCCCTGTAGTGATGTCCATGCTATTATATCTCTCTAACCTTGTGTTATCCCTGGTGACTAGTGTTTGTCCCCATCCCACTGATTCCTGTACTGATGCCAGTGCCATGAAAGCAGTAAAGTAAAATGTATTCCTAGAGGCTAGTGTTTCCTTATTACTGATGCCAGTGCCATGAAGGCACTTCTTGGATTAGCTACCCCCCCCATTCCAATCCTTATACCAGAGTTGGGCTGTGCATGTGTTTGTGCATGTGGGCATGTGTGTCTATTTAAGTCCATCATTTTTGGGGAAGGGGGATGGTACTGGCAATAATTATTAGTAGCATGGTGTACATTTAATAGTAAGAATTGTAAGAATACTGTTTCATGTTATTAAACAAATTCAAATGAAGGAACTAAGCCAGCACTCGACAGAGGTGTACTGGTGGGCAGTTTTAAAATGTTAGCAAAATACACCAGCAGCAGAGCTTGAATGAATTGTTCATCAGTAGAATGTGAGTTCCACTATGAAAGAAATTACCTGTAACCATTGAAAAAGATACACAGGTAAAAGGTTATTATAGCAGCTGGAACCTCAAACCGGAGAGACTGATCTATCAGTATAACATAAAGCTAGTAATGAGCAATAAATAAACTGATAAATTGCAGGTACATTCTCATGACACTTCTGCATGACTTGAATTTGGCTACTAAAACTACTGAAGTAATAAAATATCATTATGTTTAGACAGGAGTAACTTTATCCTGAAAAAATGCCGTGTTGGCCTTTACATTCTTACCAAAAGATTACATTTAAATCCTTCTGCCAAAAATGATGTGTGGGAAAAGTTTTTTAAAGATTTTTCCCCACAGTACAGTAACTGATGTCAAACTTCTTCTACAATCCAAAGACAATGTCTCAAGTTTAAAACATCCATCTTAAGCTGTTCCCAAAGGATATCAGTTAATAAAATTAAACAGACAAAAATCCATTTACTGTCCCTAAGGGTAAATTCTTCTGTGTAATAAACAAAAAGCCTAAAAGAAATAGATCATGTTGGTCACACAGGAAATGGAGTACATGTCTTTCAGTACCTAAAAATCCTTAATCTGTGTGACTGGCTTACTTTGAAGCAGAAAGACAAATTGTTTGTGTTCAGTCTTAATCTATACATTCAACAACAACAAGCAGAGAGACAGTTTTCAAGTAGTCAGTAATAATACGTTAAACTGAATTTCTGGAAGTCTGGCAAAAGTAATGTGCCTTGAAGAGGGTATAGTTATGCCAACTGTGGGAGTTTAATCAAGGTCTGCGGCATTTACAATTCTTTAAGAGGTTGTTTTTGGTATAGAACAGGAAGCAGAGAGCAGTGACCTCA